>NC_051440.1:2342919-2361153 GCF_001649575.2 Kryptolebias marmoratus
GCCTTTCTGGGTGGAGTTGGCATGTTCTCCCTGTGCACACGTGGGTTTACTCCGGGTACTCCGGTTTCCTCCCACAGACCAAAAAACATGCATGTTAGGTTAATTGATGACTCTAAAATTGTCCCTGAGTGTGAATGGTTGTTCGTCTATATGTGGCCCTGCGATGGACTTGCGACCTGTCCAGGGTGTCCCCCGCCTCTCGCACAGTGACTGCTGGGGATAGGCACCAGCTACCCGTGACCCGGAATGGAGAAGCGGTTAAAGAAAATGGATGGATGGATATATATATATATAATAAAACAGTTTATTCTTTTTTACCTGGATTAGTTTGGATGTTTGTTTGTTTTTGGACTCACCTTCACAGATTTCATTTTACTTTTCAACATTCGCTCGATGTCATCAGAGTAGTCTTTCACCAAATCATCTCCTCTCACATCCACAATCTTTATAACAGGCTCCACATCCTTCAGTTTCTGAGAGGAAGCAAAACACACAGTCATGGTTTTTATTTATTTAGCTTTTTTTTTGTAATTTTCTTTTTATTTCTTTTGTGGTGGTCTAACACTTGACAGACAAATAGCCAGTTACCAACACCTGGCATGTGCACAACATCCTGAACAAAATGAAAACAGAAAAAAATCAAAACAGAAAAATAATGGGGAGACTTGCTAAACAGTTAGATAACCTGGTGTACACACAGTGCTATGCATTAAAGTACAGGGATTACGTGGGTGGGGTCCCAAAAATTTACCTGAAATCCGACCTTACCGGCTTTACATACTCAGACCATTTTGACCAAGTTCTATAGAATTTATCCTTTTGAATTTTTAGAGAAAAAGTGATCTTCTCCATCACATAGATTTCGTGTACAACATCAAGCCATTCTTCAGTAGTAGGTGGTTCCGCTTTAAGCCGTTCCGTGTAATGGCCTTTTTACTGGCCGCCATAAGGAGGCCAAACAATCTTCTATCATTTCTATTCAGCATATGTTGTATATCACCCATATACAAGATTGTACATTTAAAAGGAATCTTAACTCCAAAGATGTTTTGCATATGTCCGTGAATTTTCTCCCAAAAATGTTTAACTCCCTGGCATCCCCAAAAGATGTGTTCATGTGTAGCTCCCTTAGTCCCACATTGTCTCCAGCAAAAATCTCCAACTCCCAAATGTCTTTTCTGAATCGGTGTAATAAAGAACCTCACAATGTTCTTCCAACAGGACTCTCTCCATGTTTTTGAAGCCGTGAAGGTCCACTGAGCTTGGCATATATCCTCCCAGGTTTCGACCGGGATCTGTTCGTTCAGTTCAGACTTCCATTTTTTCCTAATGTAGTCCGTATTCCCTTGTTTTGAGAATTGAATTCCCTTATATATCCTGGAAACCACCTTGTTGAATTGTCCTGGTTTCATTAATGATTGGAAGCACTTGAAGCATCCCTCAAATTTTGATTGAAATGATGTCTGACTTGAAGGTATCTATAGAAATCGTTTTTTTCCAAACCATGCTCCTTTTGTAAAGCCTCAAAACTTCTAAATGACCCCTTGTGGAGAAATTAATTATAACATGTGAGGCCCTTAAGGGACCAACTTTTAAATCTTTCATCATTTTTGTTAGGTTCAAATTCAGATTCATAGGCACACCATCTAAACAACCTGAAGGAGTCCTCTAGTTTACATATTCCAATTACACTTTTCAAGGAGTCAAACATACAGTCTAATAAGGGGTCCCCTGGTATCGCCAACACATTCTGGAGTGCAACATCAGCCACAAGGGCCTTAAATGGGATTCCCTTCCTAGTGGTTCCCTCTATTTCTTTCCAACCTGATGAGTAGGATGGAGAGCATATACCAACCAGTGATCTCAGCTGGGCAGCGCAATAATAGTCCTTTAGGCACGGGAGGCCCAAACCCCCTTTTTCTTTCTTTAACTGCAGCGTTTTATATTTTATCCTAGCTCTTTTCCCCTGCCATAAATACCTAGAAATTACTCTGTCCCATTCTTGAAATTGTTTGGGAGGTATTTTAATTGGAAGACATTGAAAATAATAAAGCATTCGTGGGAGAAAGTTCATCCTGATAGATTCTACTCTAGAGCTCAAGGTCAAAAAGGGGATCATATTCCATCTATGGAGATCAGATTTTATATCTGAAATCAGTGGCTGGTAGTTAGCCCCAAACATTTGAGAGTCATCCTTGTGCAACTTAATCCCCAAATATTTAATACATTCACTCTCCCAGTACCACTTGTATTTATTTTGGAATTCTTTTGTTGAGTTAAAGTTGAAAGATTGCACTTGGGTTTTATTTACATTAATTTTGTACCCCGAATATTCACCATACTCCTCCAAACTTCAGGAGTGTTTGAGCAGGTTGTGTTAAAGCTATTAAAAGATCGTCTGCAAACAGAGCCAGTTTCTGCTCACCGCTTGGGGTCAATACGCCCTTTATATCAGGTCTTTGCCGAATCCACTAACCCAATGGTTCAATAAATAAGGCAAAGAGGAGTGGCGAAACACAGTATCCCTGCCTTGTTCCTCTATGTAGGTAAAATGAGTCTGATAAATCTCCGTTAACTTTAATTCGGGCCGTTGGTTTATCATACAGTGCTGCCACCGTTTTGATAATAGTATCATGAAAGTTGAATTTTTTAAGAGTTTTATACAGAAAAGACCATCTCAATGAGTCAAACGCTTTTTCTGCGTCTAAACTTATTATCAGAGATTAAATTTTTTGTGTTTTAATCTCCCTCATAATATGCATTATTCTCCTAGTACTATCTTGGGCTTGTCTTTGTTTGATGAAACCTGTTTGGTCATTGTGTATTAAACCTGGTATTATAGATTCTAGTCTCTTTAATAGTATGGCAATGAATAGTTTGTAGTCAATATTTAAGACACTTACGGGTCTATAATTTCCACACTCCAGTTGATCCTTACCCTCTTTAGGGATAATAGATATTATTGCCTCTCTCCATGAGGGGGGAATTGTATTTTTTCTCCAACACCCAGTTAAACACCTTAACCAGAGTCGGGACTAAGGAATCCTGCATGACTTTATACCACTCAGGGGTGAAGCCGTCTGCTCCTGGGGATTTCCCCCCCTTTATTTTCCTGATTGCCTCTTTTACTTCCTCATCTGTTATCTTATTTGTCAGTTGACTATTCTGACTATCTGTGACCTTAGGTAAATGTATTAGATCTAAAAATTGGCCGTTTTTTTGGTCCTCTGCTGCTTGGGGTTGCATATATACATGTTCATAGTATTTTTGGAAACACTGTTTGATTCTTTCAAGGCTTGTTTCTAGTTGTTTTGTACAGGGATTCCGTATCTTATGAATATTTCTGTCCGCTTGTTGTTTTCTCAATTTGTATGCTAAGAGCTTTAGTGATTTCCCACCTGCCTCATAGTATCTTTGCTTAGTCAAAATAAGTTTTTTCTGTATTTCTGTGTTATTTACTTAATCTATTTCTTTCTTTAAGTCTAGAATTCTTGTCTTGGTTTCTTTTTCTAAGGTTACTGAGTGTGCTGTTTGCAGCTCTTTCAGTTCTTTTTCCAATTCATTAAGTTTCTTTTGTCTAGCTTTTTTCTCATGAGAGCAGATTGCTATAATCTTGCCTCTGATTACAGCTTTTAGTGCATCCCAAAGTATTGGTGTTGTCACCTCTCCATTGTCATTGTTATCTAAGTTATTTAGCTATTTTTATTGAACTCTTTTTAATCAACAAAGCCAAGAAGAAAAACTTTATTACAATCGCAGCCTGGCTAAAGGCAAAAGATTTTAAAGAAATTTAGAAAAAGGTAAAAGACAAAGTAAAAAGGCAACAAACACATTATTGAAAACCAATTTTAAACTGCTTGGTGTTAAACTTCTGGTTTTATAAATGTTAGATTTTTCTATAAGCACATTTAGTGAATTAAAAGAAAACAACTTGCTGTACTGAACAAGAATATAAAAAACAAAAAAATTCATTCATCCAAAATTAAATTTATCTTGTCAGCTTTGCCATATTAAACCAATATGATGTGATGTGATAAGAAGCGATGCGATGTGATATGATATGATGCAGAGTCACTGTGAAACTTCAACAAGTTCCTCTCAAACATTTCTCTGTATTTCGCTCCATCTTTCTTTCAACTCTGACCAGTTTCCCAGTCCCTGCTGATGAAAAAACATCCCCACAGCATGATGCAGCCACCACCATGCTTCACTGTAGGGACGATGTTTTTAGCCTCATAGGAAGTGGTAAGTTTGCTTCAGACATGGTGTTGTCCTTGATGTTTGGTCTCATCAAACTACAGGTCCTTCTTCTAAACGTTTGAGAAAGAAATTCCAAACAGTCCATGTTCTTTTTCTTTATCTGTTTTTTTCCTGCCGCTCTTCCATGAAGTTCAGCTCTGTGCAGCTTCTTGTGGGTTATTTTTGTCCTCCTGGATGTTTCTCTGGTTAATGCCCTCCTTACCCACTCTGTGACTTTTGGTGAACACTCCTGTCTTGGCAGGTTTGGTGTGGCATTATCATCTTTCCTTTTCCTAATAATGGATTTAATGGAGCTCCATGAGATGTTCAGGGTTCTGGGATATTTTTTTAATAATCCAACCCTGATCTGTTCTTCTCCACAACTTTGTCTCTGACCTGTGTGGAGAGTTCCTTGGTCTTCATGCTGTCTCTTGCTTGGGGGTAGCCCACACTACTTAGCAGTGTTGAATTACTGTTGATTCTGGGAGCCATCAGAACAGGTGGATATAGACTGAGATAATCTGACTTTTAGATTTCTCACAGGTGGATCTCTTTGAACTGATTAATTTTAACTATCTTTGTAGAAATATTGGTTTTAATCAAACTAAAAATCCAATTAAATTCCAGGTTGTAAGGCTAAACATTAGAAATAATACCAGTTGTCATGATCTGTGTGTCTTGTTTGACTATTTGTGGTTCTTTGAGTTTATTTGTTGGAGTTGTTGTTTTCCTGATTAGTATGTTCTCTTTTGAGATTTCTTTAAGGTTCCCTGTGTTTTCCTATCCGTTTAAATCTTTAGCCATTTGTGTTTCTATACTATTATTAGATTTAATAACGGTTTCAGTTCCCCAGTGTTCCCTGTGTTCTCTGCCACCTCTCAGTCTCTGCTCCTCCCACGTCCATCCTCACCTGTCCCTGGTTTCCATTGGTCACAGCTGCAGATCATCTCCCCATCGGCCCCAGCCTTTATATTCAATCTTTCCCATCTCCTCTTCAGTAGTTCATTGTTGACCCTTACTACAGTCAGGTGTCATCCTTGTGTTTACCACTGAGCTCTGTAAGTTGTTTTTATTTGTAAGTCTTTATTCTGTCTTGTTATGATGAATTAGTTTTGTTTTTTGAGTTCTAGAAAAGCAACTGTGAAGATAAATTTAGACATAGGACAGATGTGGTGATTGTGTTGGGTTCCTGGGAAGTCTGTGGGGTGGTTACCCATTTTTCTCCACCAGGGGAAGCCGTGAGTTCACCTGCGGAGGGGCGTGACTGGCGGCTGCTGGTTTGTTTCCGCACACCGGTGCTTAATCGCAATCAGAGGAGTTTAAGAGGAGATCGAGATCTACCCTTCGACGCCAGAGTGTTACCAAGTATCTGGTACTTCAGGTCTCCCAGTGTTTTTTCCCCTGTGATCTCTTCGTTTTTTCTCTCCGAGTAATCAGCCTGTGTTTTTGCTCTTCAGGTGACTCCGTGTGACGCCGTGAGAAATACTCACAGGTTACCCGAGACTCTGCACTCCTTGTGCTTACTCCTTCGTGACGCCGTGGAAGATACCCACTGGTTGCCCGAGTCCGACCGCCAATCAACTCCGATTAAACTCACCATCTCTGAAGAACAGCCGATCTCCTCTGACCGCCTCTACTCCTGGACTGCTGCGCTTACCTGTCCGCCCTCCTACGAAGCTTCCCGATTCACGCAAGTTCGTCGAAGGATTCCTGCGGAACCCATTAAGCCCCCGCATTCAACAAACCCCTCCAGGATCTCTGAGCACTCGACCCAAGTAAGACTGTTTCCATTTTGTTCATTCCGAGTTGCTAATTTCCTACGCCCCACAAACTCACCGCTCGTCCTCTCCCGTGTTTACAGTTACCGCACCTCCCGAAGCAGACCTCCCTGGATCCACAGCAGTACTTGTGTTTCATTGTTTTTGTTTATTAAATCTTTTCTAATTTTCATTCTTTGTCGAGTGTTTCTGCATGTGGGTTCGTAACCTTAAACCCGCCATGACAGAACACTCTGGCCACGACACAGACCCAGCAGAAACAATGCAAAGAATTATACTGGAACAACACACCATAATCCAAAGACATGATGCCGTTTTACAGGAACTCCGAACCAGTCAGATGGAAACCAAACAGCAGTTACATGAACTAATCCGTTGTTTTCAACCTCCAGCTCAACAGGCTTCCGGCTCGGCTCCAGATCCCGTTTCACACTCCGTTCCGGTTGATTCCCCACTGACTGAACCCAGATCCAACTCCAGTTCCGTAAGTCCGCTCCATTTCACATCCTCAACTCTCCGACCTCCGAACCCAGAAAGGTTTTCTGGAGATCCCAGCAAGTGTGGGGGATTTTTGCTACAATGTTCTATTCTCTTTAATTTCTCCCCTCAAAGTTTTCCTCACGATAACTCAAAGATTTCGTTTATTATCTCCCAGTTGTCTGGAAAGGCTCTAAGTTGGGCAGAAGCTAGATTCTCCTCCTCGTTGCATTATGGATGTTCCTTCGATGATTTTTTAAGAGAATTTAAACAAGCTTTCACCCACGACATAGATGAATCCGCTATTTCCCGCGAACTTTGGACTCTGAAACAGGGAAGTCGATCCGTTTCAGAGTTTGCCATAGATTTCAGAATAAAAGCTGCCGCCACTGGTTGGAATCCCTCTGCACTTAAAAGCGCTTATTTCCACGCATTAAATGAACAAATTAAAGACGAACTAACCACCCTCGATGAACCACCTACGCTGGATGCGTTGATTAACTTAACCATTCGGCTAGACAACCGCATCAGAGCCCGAAATAAGGAAAGAGGGAAAGATCGCACAGTTATTAGAGCCACGCATTCCGCTCAGGCTTCTCCCGGTCCATCATTCATACCTTCCCAGCCAGAATCAGAACCCATGCAACTGGGTCATACGCACCTTTCCCCAAAAGAAAGGCAGCGACGCATGCAATCCAGGCTCTGCCTATACTGTGGAGGCCCTGGGCATGTTATCGCTAACTGTGAGCAACGCTCAAAAGCCAGGGTCCGCCAGTAAACGCGAGGGAACTGGCGGACCATTTAAAAGAAACCAAATCCCCTCGTCTCCTGTTACCTACTGTGCTATTTTCGAACAACCAATCCATTACCTTGTCCGCTCTTGTCGACTCAGGGTGTGAACAAAACCTCATCGATCCTACACTAGTCCTACAGTTAGCCATAGAAACTATACCTCTGATGACTCCACTTCGTGTATCCGCTCTGGACGGCAAGTCCTTACCACAAATAACCCATCAAACTAAGCCCATTCAATTACTGGTTTCAGGAAATCACCGTGAGTCTATTGCGTTCTTTGTGTTTCCAGCGTCAACGTCACCCCTGGTTTTGGGATTTTCCTGGCTCCAAAGACATAACCCTCATATTAACTGGACAGAAATGTACATTGAATCTTGGTCGTCTCATTGTCACTCTACTTGTCTCCGCTCAGCCATTTCTCCAGGTTCCGCTCCGGCAGGCCAACATGAAGCAGATCCTCCAGATTTATCTTCTGTTCCTGTGGAATATCATGACCTTTCCCCGGTGTTTAGTAAGTCTAAAGCAGTCTCACTCCCTCCACATCGACCGTACGACTGCGCTATAGACCTTCTCCCGGGGGCTCCACTACCAAACAGTCGATTATATAATATTTCCCGTCCCGAGCGAGAGACAATGGAGAAATATATTAACGAGTCCCTAGCGGCAGGAATAATCCGACAGTCCTCCTCTCCGCTAGGGGCAGGGTTTTTCTTCGTCGGAAAGAAAGATGGTTCTTTAAGACCATGTATAGACTACAGAGGTCTAAACCAAATCACTGTAAAGAATAAATACCCCTTACCACTCCTGTCTTCCGCCTTTGAACCCGTACATGGGGCTACAGTTTTCACAAAATTGGATCTCCGCAACGCCTATCATCTCCTCCGGATTCGTCAAGGTGACGAATGGAAAACAGCATTCAAAACACCCATGGGTCACTTCGAGTATTTAGTTATGCCATTCGGACTGTCTAACGCACCTGCATTCTTCCAGGCACTCATCAACGATGTCCTGCGAGATTTTTTGAATGTTTTTGTTTTTGTGTATCTTGATGATATCCTGATTTTCTCCAAGACCCTGTCAGAACACAAACATCATGTCCGCCAGGTCCTGCAACGGCTGTTGGAAAATAAACTATTTGTCAAAATCGAGAAATGTGAGTTCCACAGACCTTCAGTGACTTTTCTGGGATTTGTTCTCGAGGGCGGACAGGTACGACCCACGGAGGAAAAGATAAAAGCTGTTCTGGATTGGCCTGTTCCCGAGACCCGTAAGCAGCTCCAGAGGTTCCTCGGGTTCGCTAATTTTTATAGGAGGTTCATTAGAAACTACAGTCAGACTGCTTTGCCCCTCACAGCTCTCACATCCACCAAGAAGCCTTTTGTTTGGTCCACCGAAGCAAACGCTGCTTTCCGTCAGTTAAAATATCTGTTTTCCCATGCCCCCATTCTCATTCAACCTGATCCAGAGAAACAATTCATTGTAGAAGTGGATGCATCAGACACGGGTGTGGGCGCTGTACTTTCACAATTTTCCAACTCAGATCAAAAGACTCATCCCTGTGCTTTTTTCTCCCGCAGACTTAATCCTGCCGAACGCAACTATGATGTGGGCGATCGGGAACTTCTGGCCATTAAGTTGGCTCTGGAGGAGTGGCGACATTGGCTGGAGGGCGCTACCCTTCCCGTGCTGGTCTGGACGGATCATAGGAACTTGTCCTATTTACAATCTGCTAAACGCTTAAACCCACGTCAATCCCGCTGGTCCTTATTCTTCTCCCGCTTCAATCTGTCCATCTCATTCCGTCCCGGCTCCCGTAACGTCAAACCAGATGCTCTGTCTAGAGTTTATTCCCCTGATGATGCTGAGAAAGTTCCGGCTTCAATCCTTCCACCTACCTGTATCGTTGCCTCTCTCTCATGGGAGATTGAAGACATCATTAAACAAGCTCAACAGTCTGAACCTGATCCCGGTTCTGGTCCCACTAACAGACTTTTCGTTCCTGCCTCAGTCCGCTCTCAGGTGATCCATTGGCTTCACTCCTCTAAATTTTCTGCTCATCCCGGAGTAAGTCGAACCATTGCGCTCGTTTCCCGTCGTTTTTGGTGGCCGTCACTTCACAAAGACGTGAAAGAATTTGTTTTGGCATGTCACGTTTGCTCTAGAAATAAACCATCACATCAACCTCCATCTGGTCTACTACAACCCCTTCCTGTTCCGAAACGCCCCTGGTCTCACCTTTCTATTGATTTTGTTACTGGCCTTCCCCCCTCTGGAGGCATGACTACCATATTTACCTTAATTGATCGTTTTTCTAAAGCTTGTCACCTTGTGCCCCTCCGCAAGCTCCCTACTGCCCTCCAGACCGCTCAATTACTGGTTAAACATGTTTTTCGTTTACACGGCATTCCTCAGGACATTTTATCAGACAGAGGGCCACAATTCATCTCACAAGTATGGAAACAGTTTTGTTTGGCTCTGGGTGCAAAAGTATCACTTACCTCCGGTTATCATCCACAGTCTAATGGCCAAGCTGAACGCATGAACCAGGAACTCGAGTCATCCCTCCGTTGTCTAACATCTTCTAACCCGTCAGACTGGGCTCAGTTCTTACCTTGGGTTGAGTATGCTCACAACAGTCACATCTCCGCTGCCACTGGTCGGTCCCCATTCGAAGTCTCTCTGGGCTACCAGCCTCCCCTATTACCTTCTGAGGAGCGTGACATAGCTGTTACATCTGTTCATCATCATATCCGCCGCTGCAAGTCCATCTGGAACCAAACCTTCTCTGCTCTCACCCGTACTGCTGACCAGAACCGCCGTTTTGCCGACCGCAGGAGGCGTCCGGCCCCTCAGTACTCTCCCGGACAGAAAGTTTGGTTATCTTCTAAAGATATTCCGTTTAAATCTCTCTCAAGAAAACTGTCTCCTCGTTACATTGGCCCTTTTGAAATTGACGCTATTATTAATCCATCTGCTGTCCGTTTACGTCTGCCTGCTTCTCTCCGTGTTTATCCCACATTCCATGTATCACAGATCAAGCCCGTTCAGACCAGTTCTTTGTGCCCTCCGACCGAACCCCCTCCACCCGCCCGGGACATTGACGGGCACCCGGCTTACACCGTGCGCCGGATCGTGGACTCCCGTCGGCGGGGTCGTGGTTGGCAGTACCTCGTCGACTGGGAGGGCTACGGTCCGGAGGAACGCATGTGGGTGCCCGGTTCTTTTATTTTGGATCCCTCTTTGATTTCGGATTTTCGGCAGTCTTGTGCGTCTGCCTCTTGTTCTGCACCGCCAGGTGGCGGTCGTTGAGGGGGGGGTACTGTTGGGTTCCTGGGAAGTCTGTGGGGTGGTTACCCATTTTTCTCCACCAGGGGAAGCCGTGAGTTCACCTGCGGAGGGGCGTGACTGGCGGCTGCTGGTTTGTTTCCGCACACCGGTGCTTAATCGCAATCAGAGGAGTTTAAGAGGAGATCGAGATCTACCCTTCGACGCCAGAGTGTTACCAAGTATCTGGTACTTCAGGTCTCCCAGTGTTTTTTCCCCTGTGATCTCTTCGTTTTTTCTCTCCGAGTAATCAGCCTGTGTTTTTGCTCTTCAGGTGACTCCGTGTGACGCCGTGAGAAATACTCACAGGTTACCCGAGACTCTGCACTCCTTGTGCTTACTCCTTCGTGACGCCGTGGAAGATACCCACTGGTTGCCCGAGTCCGACCGCCAATCAACTCCGATTAAACTCACCATCTCTGAAGAACAGCCGATCTCCTCTGACCGCCTCTACTCCTGGACTGCTGCGCTTACCTGTCCGCCCTCCTACGAAGCTTCCCGATTCACGCAAGTTCGTCGAAGGATTCCTGCGGAACCCATTAAGCCCCCGCATTCAACAAACCCCTCCAGGATCTCTGAGCACTCGACCCAAGTAAGACTGTTTCCATTTTGTTCATTCCGAGTTGCTAATTTCCTACGCCCCACAAACTCACCGCTCGTCCTCTCCCGTGTTTACAGTTACCGCACCTCCCGAAGCAGACCTCCCTGGATCCACAGCAGTACTTGTGTTTCATTGTTTTTGTTTAATAAATCTTTTCTAATTTTCATTCTTTGTCGAGTGTTTCTGCATGTGGGTTCGTAACCTTAAACCCGCCATGACAGATTGGTTATTAAGAACAGATATGAGGTGAGCAGAAATATCCATCCATCCATCCATTTTTTTTAGCCGCTTCTTTCAACGAGAGGACTTTTAAATTTTGTGAGATGTTGTGACACGAGATCTCGTTGCACCCCAAATAATAAACATATACTGAATGTATAAAAATATAAAGTGAAACTAGGCTATCGTTTTCTAGTCCAACAGAATGAAGTACATGAACTACTACTATTTCTGAATGTATGTTATCGTTGAGCTGACAGTCCTGACTCAGTTTGACCATATTTACCTTCTGCAGGAGCAGAGAGCCTGAATATTTGGTTGTAAGGTCTCGAAGCTCAACAGAGAACACTGACGCCCACTGCTGCACCCTGGAAACAGGAGAACATGAAGTCAGAAGAGAATACAGCACAACGGAGCTAAACTACAGTGATCAAGTTTATTTAAAATGACAAAACTTCATTTTATTCCCAGTGTGGAATATTTTGTTTTAATTTACTGCTTTATATAACAACAACAACAACAACAACATTATCAGTAGTAGTTGTGGTAGTATTACGTACCACCAAAGGCAAATAATGTGTTTGCTCCTGGGATGTTGGATCATGAACACAATATTGAGTATTAATATTCCTAATTTTGTACATTTAATTCTACATTTTATAATCTATTCTTATATGTGAAGGTAACATGCAGAGTTTATTGTTCTATATTTTAATTGCATGTCCTTTTGGTATTGTATATTAAAAAGTGGCTGAAATTGTAATTTTAAGCAGCATTTGTAGACTATACATTCAACCAGAATGTCTGTTTTTTATTAAAAATCAACATTTAAGTGCTGTATTATTTTAATATAACCTAAACAGAACAACACTTTAAATAACTGAGTACTTTGCATGTCGGGTATTCTAACCAGAGCTTTGCTACCAGAGTCTGGAGTTAATTTCACAGAGACTAATAACTTAGAGAGAAGATAAAAACTTGGGCTGGACCATATAGCAAAAATTTCATTTAACTTTTTTTTACTTGTTTTAAGCAGCAATGGTTCAGGAGGTGGGGGTTCGTCCTGTAACCTGAGGGTTGCTAGATCGAGCCCCCGCTCTGTCCATCTCAGCCATTGTGTTCTTGACAAAGACACTTCACCTGCCTTGCCTACTGGTTGTGGTCAGAGGGTTCGGTGGTGCCGGTGTAATGACAGCCTCACTTCTGTCTGTCTGCCCCAGGGCAGCTGTGGCTACAATGTAGCTTACCACCATCAGTGTTTGGATGTGTGGATTAATGGATTAATGACTGAATGTAGTGTAAAGTGCTTTGGGGTTCTTGGACTAGATAAAGTGCTATACAGGTTCAAGCCATTTACCATTTATGATAAAATAACTATTAATTGATTACATTTTTTTATATTGAGTTTTATTTGTTGATTTAATTTACTCTTTTGGAAGTATCCTTGAGATGTAGGTGCACATCTGAGTCTTGTCCTGAAGAGCTGCTCTCCTGTGTTGAGCCATGCGTCTGTGGAAAGGCTGTTTAGTTTCTCCAATATAGAATTCAGGTCATTCAGCTGCACTGAACTGCAGACTCCACACAGCTCAGTTTGTGTTTGGGTGTTTTGTCCCTAGGATGAACCAGCATCTGTCTGAGAGTGCTGTTGGGTTTGAAATGCACCAAGATGTTGTGTTTGAAGAAAATCACATTCTCCAGCAACATGATGACAATGTTTTTGTTTGTTTTTCTCCTTGTTCTGTTCAGTAGTGTGTTTTTCAGATTTCCTTTCTGACTTGACAAAAGCCCAGTTAGGATGACCATATGTTTGTTGAAGGAAATGAAAAAGAACAAAAACACATCAAAACAGCTCATTTTCCTCCATCCTTATTTGATTTCTCTATATGGGCTGGGCTAGGTATAAAAGCCTGAAAAGATTTGTATGTGGATTCGGCTTTTGCTTCTTTTCAACAGTTAGTAAATACATATTCTCTCTCTAAACACCTTTTTTTCAGATACCTTCAAGCTAGACATTATATCTGTAGCTCATGTTCCCACTAATGTTTGACGACAAGGTAAATTAGGTAAATAAAGCCACTGCCATGCATCGCTTCTCCTCAGTGTTGCAGCTGGTCAAATGGCAGATATCATGTCACTTTATTAGAGCTGTTTTCTGGGATAAATGTTTATCCTTGTAATCTGTCTTAGTGCTGGTTCTTGCAGTAGAAACAGAAGGGGATAATAAAACTATTACAGATAATTACCCTGGTTCCTGAAGGTAAAACATGCCTTTTGTTTTAGGGTTAAAGTTAGAATTACGGTAAGAGGATTGAAATGCAACTAAATTAGTGAGTATGGTAGGGTTACAATTTACCTAGTGATTTTAGTTGCTGAAAGCATTTTTGATCACAGGCAATTGAAAAATCATGCTTCTTATTGTGACTCAGAGAGGAGAGCAGATGTCATTGAGTCCTACGGGAAAACAACATCCTGATGGCACAGATAATTCTCTCAGTTAGTTCATAAAAGTGCAGTTAGTTTGTGATCTGTGGCTTCACTTACGTATGCAGAACAAGTTCAATCACAGGTCAACCTTAAAAAATGTTTCACAAAAGTAGTGAACCTTTTGGCACAACTGGGTTCCTGTAGTATAACTAATAAAGATGAAGAGGAAGTCACAAAGTACTTACGTCTCTGGTGGGATCTTCATTTGAGCCTCAGCCAAAATCCAAAAGCAGAGATATGCCAGAATCCTCAAAACATTCCTCATTACTGCTGTCCTGCTCTCCATCCTCTTTTCTCAAAGTTCCTTGCAGTTCATACTGGAAAAAAATCTCAGAGCTATTTTACAAAATGAGGGCAGAACCTTAAGAAAATAATAAAAAAAAATGGAATAAAACTGTTTCCTCATGTTAACTACTGACAGAAGATGACTGTGGTTGAATTGGAGGGTTTTGCTCCTGAATGCATTCTATTACATCTGGATAAACCTGTCCTGCAGATGGTGTGTTCTCCCACTTTCTTGTCTTAAGATTTTTATTATAGTCAAGAAAACTCCCAGCAAGTCTGAAATTTTTAAAGCCATCTGGGACAACCTGATAAATAGAGAAAATCCAAGTTCGTACAAGAAGAAGAGGTTACTAGTCAAGCTTGACATCCATCATACAAGGATTTCATCTGTTGCTGGCTTCTTCAGGTTCCCCCTTGTTCTTTCAGAGTGCTCCCAATAAAACCAGGGTTTAAGCATTGGCTTCATTTATCCTCTTTGCTGATTTTTTAGAAGACATAAAGATGGCACTCTGCAGCAGAATGCACTCATCTCCACTGCTGTCTAATTTGCGATGCAGTTTGGCTGGATTAAAAATTCCCCTTCAACCTTAAATTGATCAAGAGGTGAGAGCCAAGGATAGGAGGAGGGATTGTAGCAGGGGATTGGATGAAGGCTCTGTTTTATCTAAAGAGGATTAGAGTGATTTCCAGAGACAGGCTCTCCTGCAACCAATGAGAGCTGTTGGGGGTGGGGTGTTGAGCAGGAGCTTGTGGTTCAGTTTAACTTCTCAAACCGAAAGAGAGGAAGGTAAACTAACATGGAACCATGACACATACACTGAAACATACTTATACAGTAAGATAAATTATTGAAAAAATTTAAAAAATAAATAAAACATACGTAGAACCTTCAAATGTCCTGGCTGAACAGAAAGCCTGGAAACAAAGTTTTTGGTCTTAGCTCAACAACATTACAACATAGTCCCTGGTCCTCCACCTTCATCCTATTTTCCTTATCATCCAAAGATGGTGCACAAAATGACATGACGTTTAAATGAAGTGTAAATGTTTATCAGCATTCACATTGTAGTTTTTAACTATTAACTATTCCATATGTCTTTCTGCACGTAACTCGTTCCACAATTTTTGTACAATTCAATTATCAAATAACAATTCATAAATCAAAATGTTCAGCTCATTAAGGACATTTCCATTATGATTTTTGGTATTTGTGCAATTTTTACTTTTTGAAATAATTAGATTTTTCATATATTTTTTGTCCAAATTGAAAATGAGTGGAGCTCATTTGTTTGTGCTCTAACTCTGTAACCATGTAACGTAAGAATGCCAAACTTCACAGCTGGACACCTCATGGGTCAACAATGGTCATAGGCCATGTCTTTGTTTAAACATTATTTATGCTCTAGCTTCACATTTGACTAACAGAAATGTCAAACCCTTAGTTCCCTAAATTGAACCTATAGACAGGCGTATTATGTACTGTTGGCAGTACTTTTGTAAGACATATTGAGCTAAACTTTGAAGTGGAAGAAGCTGAAAGTAAACTTCAACCGATAGGCGATGTTATTACAAAATTCAAGGTAGTTGCCAAAGCCAATACAAAAATGGTAACAACTCAGTCAATTTTGTTCAGCTACTTCCTGCTAATTTAAACTTTTTCTGCTCCTTTCAGCTTCTCCTTGCTCATTTTCAGCTTTTTAAGTATTTCAAGTAAGCTTCAGCTTCTTCAGCAGCTTTCAGCAAAAAGCATTCACACTGCATTTTTGCAGGAAATGCAATTTCTATAGTTGTTTCTGTGTACTGCATAAAATATTCTTAACACGCACTTTTGCTTAAAAAAGGTTTAATTCAATAACGACTGGGAACAACAGTCAATCACTGCATGAAAAAGTAATGCTTTGTTTTTAAAAATCAAAAAATATTCCTTTGTTTTAAACACATGATACAAAACATTTTACATAAAAAATGAAAATGCTCATGTCTTAATTGCTGTAGTAATAATTTAGAAAATCTCTAATGCAATATGACAGAATTAAACCTCTTCTCCTGTTTGAAGAAAAAGATCATTGTGTCAAACATTTTATTCCTGACCTAATTTTTTTATCCATCCAGACAAACACAGATCATACACATTTATCATAGTGGATCACAATTCAGAGAATCATAGCATTTCAAGAAAAGAGGAGCACTGTTTAATGTAAGAATCAAGTTTTCCTTTTAGTCTAGAGAGTGAACAGGCAAAGAATCCAAAGAGCAGTGGAAGGTCACATCTGTATGTTTACTTCTAACTTTGTGTGCAGATTATGTGTTGTGCAGTGACAACAGCTCATCTGGAAAAGTTTTGGCTCAGTTCCAGGCGCTGAGGAGAATTTCCTCTCAAAAGCATTACATATGCTTACATATCTTATCATTACATAAGCGTTACATATCTTCATGAAGCAAAGTGATACTTTATTTGATTGAAATATGTAGTTAAAGGAGTAGACCAAAAAGATAGAGGTTGCATGATGAAGAATAAAAGGTGTTCCCTAATGCTGCAGCAGTTATGAGGATTCTTCTCTGAAGATGATCCCAACCAGCAGAAAAGCAGTAGAGGTTTCACTGCTGCTCTAACTGCACCACTACTCTGCGAAGTTTATCCACCAACACTGCAGACAGGAAACAACACAATATTTTTAAACAGCAAATGACTTTTCCTTAAAGTTGACAGTTGTTTACTTTTCCTAAAGCACATGTTTTATGACCACCAATATATTTTTGTTTTAGGTTCTTAGCTGAAACTTCTTCATTACTTCTTCTTTATTGATTCAGCCTAGCTAATAAATTCAGAGTGTGGCTTTCTACAGAGCTTTAAAGACGGTGATGAAATTGATGATTCTGTACCTCCAGCAGTTGGTCTCTGAGCGCTGTCGAAGGCCCTGCAGGTGTCGATCAGCTGTCCCAGTGCTTCAGGGCAGTCAGGAAGAAAAGGCTCTTGGTAATTCTCCTTGCACACTTTCCTATAAATTTCCTCCCTTTCACAACCTGGAGGAAGTTTGAGAAGACGGAATTTATACATTAGCTCATACTTTAGCTTTAGCTTGTTTGGATTTAATTTGTGTTTTGTTTTTTGCTGCCACGTCAGCTTTTGGTTTTGGTTTTCTTTTATTTATACTAAATTAGGTTTACTTTGAGCTCACGTCATGAGTCTGCACATTGAGTTCGCCTCTCTCTCCATTACACCTCACAACCTGCCCACCATAAGGTTTACACAGATCAGAATTAGAATCATATTTTTTGGCCAAATGTGTAAAGAACACACAAGGAATTTGTCTCCTGTTGGTGGTGTCTCTTACAAAACAATACAGAAAAACAACAGTATTACACATTAATGCATATTTACAGATAGTTCACAGTATACTAGCAGTGTGCCATGATTCCATAAGGCACAGATAACGTGCACTATGAATCATTTATAGTTGATAATACCTAATGTGAAATGTAAAATGTAAAAACAGACTAATTAGTTGTTTAAAAATGAGATGACTTGTGGGAAAAAACTGTTCTTATGGCAGCTAGTTCTATTTCATCCCTACTGACCGCCAGAGGCGGTGCTTCAAGCACTGAATGATCATTCTTGCGCATGCGCAGGTCGAGTACTAATCACGACAAAGTCACCTGTGACCTGCCGGTGACCCACGTGACTCTATATAGTCACGTGATGACCGGCACTCAATCCCTTTTGTTCTTCTCACGCGCAGGTGTGATTATACCTCCGTATTTCAAATATGTCTCGTTCGTCGCTAGTAGCCTCGTGACCATACGTGGTTGGAGCTGCGGGTGAGTCTCGCCCTCCAGGGGCTGCACGAGCGAGTTCGGCTTACCGAATCAGTGGCTGTTGCTGCGACAACTGGTAAGTTGTGTTTTCTCTCCTACGACAGTAGTTTACTGTTCGCTTTAAGTTAGAACTCACCGGTAGCGTTTCTGCTCGCGCTGAGTTCATTTGGTTCATTGGTAAATACCTGGCTCACCGGTAGCGTTTTCTGCCCGCGT
>NC_051440.1:2365212-2366607 GCF_001649575.2 Kryptolebias marmoratus
AGGGTCCTCTTGGTGGCCCCCTTCTGGCCAGCGAGGACTTGGTTCCCTCTACTGCGAGAGCTCAGCTCCAGCCTTCCGATGAGTCTCCCCTCCAGGAGGGATCTTCTTTCCCAGATGGGGGGCCGGATTCTCCACCCCAACCCGGACAGACTCCAGCTCTGGGTTTGGCCCCTACAAGGCCAGGGTCCACGTTCTCAAAGTACGGTGGGGAAGTAGGACGTACGATGGCTAATGCATGGGCACCAGCCACACGCACAGCATATTCAAAGAAGTGGGCGATATTTGCGACCTGGTGCCATGGTAAAGGGCAGGAACCAGCGCAGTGTTCAGTTTCTGACATGCTGGCTTTCCTGCAAGCATTACTGGATCGGGGACGGTCTCCGTCTACCTTGAAGGTGTATGTAGCCGCCATTTCCTGTTGGCATGTTGTTCAGTGGGCCGAGATAGGGATATTGCGCTGTTCTTGAGGGGTGCCCGGCGCTTGTATCCACCGAACCACCCCGTGGCACCAGCATGGGACCTCTCTTTGGTCCTTGAGGCCCTTCGGTTGTCCCCGTTTGAGCCCTTGGCGTCTGCAGACCTCAAATGGCTCTCACTGAAGACAGCGTTCCTTTTGGCGATGGTTTCCGCTAAACGTGTGGGGGAATTGTGGGCACTATCAATAACTGAGGCCTGCTGCCAATGGAACCCTGATGGCTCAGGTGTCACCCTGTGGCCTGATGTGGCATTTATCCCTAAGGTGTCACTGGCGTCAGGTCATACCCAGCCGCTCCATCTTGCCCGTTTTGACACTGGTGGCCCCTCTGAACCTCTGTGCCCGGTTCGTGCACTCGAGGTGTATATCAATTCCACTGCGTCTTTTCGGAAGACAAATGGCCTTTTTGTCTGCTACGCGGGCTCACGGAAAGGTCAGGCCCTTTCTAAGCAGCGACTTTCACACTGGGTTGTGGATGTAATTGTTAAGGCTTATGCATTGCAGGATCGCCCACTGCCTGCAGGAGTGAGATGCCACTCTACAAGGGGCATGTCAACCTCATTTGCTGCCATGACTGGGGTGCCATTGGATGTTATATGCAGTGCGGCCTCCTGGAAGTCACCAAGCACCTTTGCTCGATTTTACAGAGTAAATGTGGCTGTGCCTCATCCCCTTCAGGGGATCTTGGAGCAGCATCTGGCTACATCCCACTGAGGTAGGTGAGCAGTGGTGGTTCTTTGGGTGTTGCAGATTCCTCGTGACCTTGTCGTTATACGTCATCCAGTGCTTGAAGCACCGCCTCTGGCGGTCAGTAGGGATGAAATAGAACAAAAGTTACAGTTGTAACTACGGTTCTATGAATCCCGGATGACCGCCAGAGTGCTTGGTCCCTCAGAATCCTTGCGTCTCGCGAGAAGGTT
>NC_051440.1:2372062-2372920 GCF_001649575.2 Kryptolebias marmoratus
GTGCTTGGTCCCTCAGAATCCTTGCGTCTCGCGAGAAGGTTCAGGGATTGAGTGCCGGTCATCACGTGACTATATAGAGTCACGTGGGTCACCGGCAGGTCACAGGTGACTTTGTCGTGATTAGTACTCGACCTGCGCAAGAATGATCATTCAGTGCTTGAAGCACCGCCTCTGGCGGTCATCCGGGATTCATAGAACCGTAGTTACAACTGTAACTTTCGTTCTGGTCTTTAAACTTCTGTATCTATGGGAGGAGATTAAAAAGATAGTGTCCATGGTGTGAGGGGTCAGAGGTGAAAAAACATGCACTATGACAAAGTCCAGATGTCAGTTTAAATTCTCTCATAAACTACAACCCCAGGTAAAAGATGTGAACTCACTTATCTTGGTGGCTGTTCAGTCAGGTGTTGTATATCATCTGACAATAAATACTTTAAGAAAAACTGGCATCAGCTAAGACATGAGGATAAGGTCAATTTTATTTTAGTTGGGGCTAATTTCATGCAGAGTTATGCAAGATGAATCTTCATTTTGCTCAGTAATGTTGTAAGAAAATTCCTATAATGTATTCATCACTCCTCCATGGGATCACCACTGTAATATGGTAGAACGGTTTGAGTATCCCCATGACCCTGCAGGCTATGCTGTCTGTGGCGTCAGCTCTTAGAAGAGTCTCCAATGGCAAATTAGTCCAAGGGGAGGGGTCAAACAAAGAATGACTGGGAAATTAAACATCATTTCATTACCAGGAAAGAAGCTGCAGCTCGTGTGTGAGATCAAGCTACATCAGCTACATCTATTTCAATCAATCAATCAAATTTTATTTGTATAGCACATTTCAGCAGCAAGGCATTTCAA
>NC_051440.1:2373020-2374585 GCF_001649575.2 Kryptolebias marmoratus
TTTGTGATAGTAGCTTTTTGTACAAGTGGGTTAACGGATAAAGAAGTGTCAAAGATAACAGCAAAGTGATCCNGACAGGGCGACATCAGTTACAGAGACATTGGAAATATTCACACCCTTACTGATAACCAGGTCCAGTGTGTGACCTTGAGTGTGTGTTGCTTGTTTGACATCTTGTGTTAGACCAAAACTTTCTAATATATTAAACAGAATTTTTGCCCCTCGGTCTTGGGGGCTGTCAACATGAATGTTGAAATCCCCGACAATTATTAAACAATCATAATCAATGCATATGAGAGATAGAAGCTCATTCAAGTCCGTGAAGAAATTTTTCACATATGTTGGAGTTTTGTATAGAGTTAGTGTTAAAGGTCGTTTGTGGCCTTTTACCTCAATTCCAAGATACTCAAAAGACGTGAAATTTCCCAAAGAGATTTTACTACAGTTTATGGTATTCTTAAATATTGAAGCCACGCCTCCTCCTTTTTTGTGTTTTCTCTTCTCACTTAAAAAATTGTACGTAGGAGGCGCTGATTCAATTAGTACGATTGCTTCATTATTGTCATTCAGCCATGTTTCTGTCAGAAATAAAACATCAATATTATGCTCAGTGATGAAATCATTAATTAATAGAGATTTAGCACAGAGAGATCTGGTATTTAAAAGAGCCACTTTAAGTGACTTGGGGGCTGAAAGTTCTTCAGTCTGAGGTTCCTTTAGACAGGGGATCAGTCTGAGGTTTGACTTTGTCATGATCGACGGAGACGGAGGCGAACCCAGAAAACAGACTCATAATGCAGAACTAAAGAAAAACTGATTTATTTGAACGAAACCAAAAAGCTGACGGGGCAGCAGAACAAGAACCAAACCAAAACAAGAGACACGGAAGTACACAAGACTAGCATAGAAGAAAACAATGATCCGACAGCGTGATGGGGGAATTGACAAGGTATAAAAGCACAGAGGATGATGAGGTAAGTGGGAACAGGTGAATGATAATAATAGCTGACAGGTGGAGATGGGCGTGGCAAGTAAACAGATAAGTGAGTGACTGAGGAGGCATGAGTGATGACAGGAAACAAACACAGACACACGAGACAGAAGGAACTCAAACCAAAACTAACAAGATAACAGAATAAAATAAATAACACCAACGGAAACAAAAACAACAAACTAAAAAAAAACAAAAACCCAAATCCCAACAGACTTAATACCGCTGTTTTTTGTATTTCTGTTTTTTGTAACTTTTCTTGTAGTGATCCGGACAGGTAATGTCCTGCTATGTGGTGCCGGGGGGCCAGACATATTCTGGAGGAAGACGGGTGTAAAGATAATATCTGGACCCCGGTCTCAGACCTCAGACACGCAGAGTGCTGGATCCTCAGGGAAGTCAGAGGCAGATGGCTTAGATGAAGTGAGGTCTGCTATGTTAGCGCTAAGGAGAGTCGTGATGAGGCGAACCTGTTGATCCATTCCGTCCGTAAATTTGAGAAACTCTGGTCCGGAAGAGATTTCTTGTGAGTGAGTGTAGGAGCAGAGAGAGAGGGGGGAAGGAGGAGGGAAGG
>NC_051440.1:2374988-2381475 GCF_001649575.2 Kryptolebias marmoratus
AACTTCATTTTTAATTTTCCCATAGTGTCCAGAAGAATATTAAAGTCCTTTTTCAGAATCTCAGATTTTTGCTTTGCCAGATCGTTGGCTCCAACATGCAAAACTAAAGTCTCAATGTTTGGCTGATCATTGGCTAGAGAGAGCACTTTGCGAGTCAAATCAGATACAGTGTCACCAAGAAAAGAAACCACTTTCGTTTTCTTGGGGTTGCAAATATGACTGACTCCATTTACTGCCTCATCTCCAATAATAAGTACTCTTGGCATACCTTTCATTTCCTGGTGGTCACTTTGCCCTTCGGAGCTTTGGGGGGTGGATGTGTTGGTCTAGCCTCACTGTTGATGTTTGAAGGTGGGTTTTCACTCAGAGGCTCAGACTGGAGTGCAGAAAATCTGTTTTTCAGTGGGATTCCCACGGAGTTGGAATGTTTTGAGGCTTGGGCTGGTCGCTTTGTCCTTGGGAGCGTGGTCCATGGTGCCATTTTGGTTCCAGCTGCTTGTTTGCTATTCTTTGGTGGAGCAGGAGTTGAAGTTGACGGTGGGTTACGGCTCAGAGCCGGTCATGCTGATTCGTCCAGGTGAGGGGTTCTCCCCGTTAGTCGTCTCATGGGATCTGCGGTGTGAGACTTTTGTTTCGGCTTGGCGCCCTGAGTGATCCAGGGCGAGCTGCTTGGTGCGGGGTGTACGACCTCTCCGCTGATTTGAGGAAGAGTTGTTTCATTTCCACAGGTAGCATTGATCTCAAAGTTCACCTCCAGCCGTTGAATCTTTATTTCTAAAAACTGAAGTCTTTGTAGAATACTGCTAATGTCCTTGGGGTCGAACGGGGGCATTTTGCCCTAGTTCAACTTGGAGGTGAAGAAAAGTAAGGTAAAAATAAAAATAAAAGTGAGAAAATCTCCCAGTCCTTAGGTTTGGAGTAATCCAGTAATGATGTTGATAATGTAAATATAATTATAAAAATTGTGACTTTAAAAATAATTCACAGGCAAAGTTATCAGTTATCAGTAAGGACGAGAGCGAGCAGGACAAGCTGTTCCTCCTTCAGCCTTCAGCTTCACTATTTGTTATCACTCCAGTGTGGAGGTGTGCCCTTCCTGGACAGGAGCTGGACTCTCTCCTGCTTTCGAGTTGTCCAGGGAAGAAGTGGCAGGTGGCTGAGAGGATAAGCTGAACACCTTGCTCTTGAGGCTCTTCCCAGTGAACAAGAGTGTTTCCTCTCTGTGGGTTAGTATTATAGAAGGGTGCGGCTTCAAACTGGAGGAGAGAAGGTTCTGACTGTTGTTTGTGCTTATCTACCAATCAGTAGTTCAGATTACCCAGCCGTCTTGGAGTTTCTGGATGGTGTCCTAGAAGGAGTGCATTTTGAGCATTTCGTTGTTCTCCTGAAGAACTTTAATGCCTCTGTAGGCAAAGATGGAGTGATTGGAACAACTGGACCCCCTGATCTGAATCAGAGCAGTGGTCTATTGTTGCACTTTTGTGTTATAAGCATACCATGGTCAAGCATAGTGGTCCATAATTAGACCACCCTATGCTCGAACATGGTGTTCGTGGAACCTTGCAATTAAGTGTAATAAATGTAAGTTATTAAAAATAATTAGATGTTTTAGACAGACATACACACCTTCAAAAGGTTTCTTACGTGTTGCTATTTCCCACAGGACTATTCCAAAGCTGAAAGACAAGGACAGACCATTTTTGATTATTTCACAAAATGGGAAATTATTTCACTATTATTAAAACAGGTTGTCAGTTTTAGAAACGCAAGTTAACCTAGCACACGTTTTTTTTTTGCTCAAAGACAACAGAGCCAAATGAATGAAAATGGCACATGGAATAAATGCATTCAGCCTTGTAAATACCTTTGAGCATTTGAGAACCCATGCTCAGCTAAAGGACCAGATAAAAAAACCTGCAGAACATTTTAACCACTACATACAGATTTTACCAGCACATAGTGAGTTATGCTGACCTGTACATTTCACATTCTTTGTTGTAGACGTGGTGAATGTTGTTTAGCAGCTGAGGAGATGAGTAGCACAGCGATGTGATGTTTTTGTCCTTTTCTGACGTTTTTCGCAGTGACGTCTCTGTTTTTGCCAATTCGAACCCCCCCAGCTGAAATAACAATGACAGTTTGACGGTATAGTGCTGATCACTGAATGAAGTTGGTGTAATTCTCTGTGATGGAAGATCTGATAATCCTAGCAAGTTGAATCAAAGACAAATGGACTAACAAATACCCCCAAAACCCCTCAGACTTGGGAGGGAGATTGATTTGCATGCAATAACCCAACACAATGCAGACATTTGCAGTTTCACAGCCTTCAGTTTGAATTGATAAAACTGGTGTCTGACATTAAAAGCAAAACATCTTTTAAAACTTTTTTATATGCAGTTCCACTGTTAGAACAAAGCTGGTGCTAGAGTCAGTCTTTAACTGGTTCTATAAAATCCAGCAAAGAACCATTCAGATTTTTCACAGCCAGACAGCCAACATGTCTCATATTTTGACTGTAGGACTTCCAGTCTATACTTGGCACAGATATTCTTGTACACTATTCCAGCCACTTGGTTATGGCGTTCCATGTATGCTTTCACTGCCTGCATCTAACATGAAAAGTGAGTCTTTTTTGGTCTGATTTAGCTCAGAGTTGGTGCTGAGACAGCACTGCTTTTTAGATGCTGATCAGTGCTTTCAGCAGTAGAAACAAACACCAAAAATTATTTTAAAGATTATCCTTATTAAATAATCATTAAAAAGAAAAAGAAAAGAAAGAAAAATCCATTTGCCTTTGGTTAAACTTCCTAGAGCTGGACTGCAGATATCCCAGCATGTTTGGCTTCAGTACCTTGACTCTGTAGTTTGCATCTACAAGGAACTTGCTGCTGGTAATGCTCCCGTGAACTTTACTTTTTTCCTCAGTCAGGTGCAACCTAAGAGACAAAATCATTGCTTATGACTGAATTTTATTCATAAACTTCAATCTGTCATCAAAATTTGAATAATTTCCTAATGACACCTATAAAACAGCTGATGACACCTATAGAAACTTTTAGCTTTTTAAAATTGTTCATCTATTAGAGATAGAAATGTTTTGGAGTCCGCACTTAATGGCAGTCAATATTATTGGACTTTAAGGTAGTACTGAATACCAGATAGCTTCAATGCCTAAATTTAACTAAACACCTGAAAGGAAAAACATAGCAGGAGATAATAAAAGTAATAATCAAAAAAATAAATAAAGTTTTAGAATAAAATTTAGGTTGCAATCTTTGCTCTTTGGCAGTGCTCTGGCCTGAGTCTGGATCAAGGGCCATGAGTGTCTCTGCCTCTCTGACTTCACGTCTGTTACTTCGTGTTTGGTGGCAAATAAGGAAGAAACAGTTCATAAAAAAAATCTTCCTGTTCAGGTGTCATGTCTCGGTTTCGGACATGTGTGTATCATTTGGTTCAGCACACACACACACAAAACAAACAAATTGTCATGGGGTGGGGGGGTGGAGGCGAACCCAGAACGCAGACTCATTTTACAAAAGGAAAACTAATTTATTAAAGTAAAATATAACAAAAACAAAAGGCTGGCGTGGCAGCAAAAATCTAAACAAAAATCCAGAAACACGAGGCAAGGCATGGAACGAGGACGGCAACAAGCATGACATGAACAAGAGGAACAGAATGACCCAGTGACAAGTGACAAAACAGAGACCGGTTTTAAAGACAGAGGGAAAGATGATTATGGGCTGCAGCTGTGACACACAACAAGGAACAGGTGAGGTGGGCGTGGTAGGCATGAACCGGAAAACTACTGGTGAAAGTGACAAGACATGAACACAAATCCAAAAGACAAACAAAGCAAAACAAGAACTACAAAACACCAAAAACTGTGACACAAATAAATACATTTTTTAAATAAAAAAGTACCATTACTTGAAGGAATGCATATTGCCTTGTCAAAGTTTTAAACAGAGATCTTGTACAATCAGTTAGTATGTGTTGGGGATGACCTGCTACTGCTACTACTACATCAGATTTTAGCTCAATATCTGTAAAATTGAATAAGTTATAGCCATTTTTGTGATGGCTAATGTTGATTAGCTGTGGCGGTTATCTTGAATTGGGTTGGCTCCATAACTTAATTATTTGTAAATCTATATCAAATGACCATTTTCTAGGAGTTTAAAAAAAACCCGTTGTGGTTCATAATTTTTTCCTAAAGACAGTATCTCACCAGATTTTGACTGTTCGGGACTAGTCAAAACTGTGAGAAACTTGTAAGAAATCAGTGGCAGAATGAAAAATTAAAGAGAAGCACAATCCCCAGCAATGAGGGCAATCTGAATCATTATTGCCTGCTGCCACAAAGTGAAAGTGGAACAGTAATGTTTTCTCTCATGTCTATGTGCATGTGTATTTTTTTGTCTGTAGTGTTGGCATAATATATTTTAACTAGAGAGAGAAAACCTCTGATAGGATTGTGATCCAGATCACCACCAAAATTTAATAAATTCTTTTTTGTGACAACCCCAAGATATCCTGAAAATGTCATCAAAATCTGTTCATTAGCTTTAAAGTAATCTTGCTGATAGACAAACAAACAAACCAAAACTACCAAAAGCATAACGTCCTTTACAGAGTAAATAAAACTTTCAGGTTCGTTGGATATGCATCTACAACTGATAAGATTTTGGAACCAACCCAATTCTTGATGATCTCCACCGCGTTTTCACCTGAGGAAACAAAAACGGCTAAAATTCAGACAGTTTGACAGATATTGAGCAAATATTTGGTGTGGAAGTAGCTCAGAGCAATTTTAAAACACGTTCTTCAAGTGCTACTTGTTTTCAATTTTGATATTAAATTTTAAAGTAAACTGTGTCTGTATGTTACCAAAATATCTCATGACCCACAAGACAGATTTTAATGAAACTCTCAGACTGATTAGTGGATGAACATCTACAACTGATTAACTATTAAATCAATGTTTTAAAGATGGCCACCACAATTTTAGACACTGATCTGAAATTTGATGTGGTAGTAGCTGAGAGTCATTCACATGACATACTTTCAGTGCTAACAAATCATACAAGATATCCCAAAATCACATGAGATCATGCATAATGTCACTTACAAGTTTTGACCATAACAGCTATAACTATCTCTTCATCAAAAGATGATCTTAGTTTAAAACAGGAACATTAAAGGTGGCGGGTGATATGCATTCCTTCACGAAATGCTGGGTCCTGCTTTTGTATAATTCTTTTGTTCAGTTGCAGTATGTACTGTATTTACTGTATTGCTATCTAAATTTTTATCTTTTATGCTTATTGAAAAAGGTCTCTCCTGAGAATAAGATCCAATGTTTTAATTAGATTTATAAAAGAACGTGAAGAAAATGGAAAAATTATTTGAATTTTTCTGTAAGTAAAGATAAAAAACAGACAAGTCACTGCGGGCTTACCGATAAAGTCCCTGTGCAGCATCCAGGCACATGCAAGCTTTCTTGGCCCAAGACAGTTCACATTTCGAACTCAGAACATCTCGCAGACTTCCTTTTTCACAGTACTCCATGATGATGAGGTACTGAGGTTTCGGTGCTACAGGCAATCAGAAGAAGGCATCATATTTCTGTTATTTAAAAAATATCAGGCATATGTGAATCTTGTGCAACAGATACTCACTGTTCTCATCCAGGATGCAGATGCCAAACATTCGCAGGATATTTGGTGACTCAAACCGTTTCATGGTGTCAACTTCCGTATCAAAAATAGACTTTACATCCCTGCATGTGGACAAAGTGTTTGCTTATGGAGACAGTGTGTTGTACACAGTTATGGTTAGAACCCATCACAGGCTTGCTGGATTCATTTAGTATTTTTAATGATTTATTTGAATCATTTTTCTAGTGTGGAATGATTATACAATATAAAATAAAAGCCAACATCTCAAACTGAGTGAAAAGTCACAGAGAACACAATGTGATTTGTTAACAAGTGATGATAAAGGTTCAAAATGTCTTAAAACTTGACAAAGCCTATTATCTTCCTGCTATTGATCACAAATGACTGGAACTGGTCCTTTCTTTAGGTCAGCATTAAAAGGATTTGGCCTGGACTTCTGGAAGCAAATGGAGTAGACGGCTGCGTCAGAGCCTCTCTCCCACCTTAGCATCAAAAACTCCCGTTCAGAACTCGCTAATATGCTCGCTATCTCGACAAAATAACATATGAACGGGAGGAGAAACACATCGAGCCACAAAAAACCTATGAAAATGCCTAAAACTCAGGATAAAGGTACTCCGGTCGCGAAAGCTAACACGCGCTCGAATCAAGCTAACGACAACGTGGCTACTGTGGGAGCTCAGAGCGCTGCAGCAAACATGGACTCGGAAGGAATACTTAAGGCCATTGACGATTTGAAGACTGTTTTGAAAGTGGACAATACAAAGCTACAACAGAACATCGACCACCTGGGACATGAGATC
>NC_051440.1:2381575-2389414 GCF_001649575.2 Kryptolebias marmoratus
ATCTTGTAATGTTCTTTCTTATTCAACTATGAGTCACTGCCCCATGTTCTGTGTATTGTATGTTTCATTGTAATAATGAAAAATGTTAAATAAAGAGTTTAAAAAAAAAAAAAAAAAAAGGATTTGGCCTGAAGCTGTCCATACAGACAAGCCAAATGTCTTCTCAAGAAAGGTTTGATGGTCATACGAGACAAAGATTGAGCTATTTAAACACAATGACAAGATGTTTGTTTGGAGGAGTCATGGTGAGGCTTTCAGACCTAAGAACACTGTTCCAACTGTCAACCATGGTGGTGGTACCATCATACGGTGGTACTGAAGCATTACACAAAGTGGATGGAGTAATAAAGAAAAATGACGACCTTCAAGTTCTTCAGCTTTACTTCAAATCAACAGCTGGACGGTTGAAACTTGGACACATTTTTGACACATATCAGAACTGGTTTCTGATTGGACAAAACAGGCAAACTTTAAGCCTCTGGAATGACCTTCCCAAAGCCCTGACCTCAGTCCAATTGAAAATGTTTGGAGGTTCATGTAAGGGAACAAACCAATTTAAATTAACTCTACCAATTTTGCCACGAAGAAGAGTGGTCAAATATCTGCCAGAAATCTGCCAGAAGCTTGTTGGTGGAGACAAAAAGCCCAAGGTCAAGGTGAAACTTGCAAGGAACATTTAACTAAATATTAAGTGTGTGTGCGTGTGTGTATCTGGGAGATGAGTATATTAGAGCCTGTATGTCTAAATGTATAAGTTTGACACAGTGTGGATTCGAGAAATTCAAACTTGTTTTGAAAAACCACTGAAGTTGTTTGTTGTATAATCATTCCACCCTAGAAAAAGAACAAATCAAATAAATCATTATTGATGATTGATGACTATTGGACCGTCATCCGACAGTCATGTCTATGAGTGGATGGAAACTTCAAACAACAACTGTGTGTAACAGTTACAGTATGTCACACACTTACACTAAATATTATGCTGCGTTTCAGACCAATCAGCTCATGTCATTCATTTCTTGCCATGTGGTTATCAATTAAATCTGCAGCTCTGCAGAAACTAAGCACAATGATCTCTGGTAGATCTGGTACATCTGTGTTTTCCAGAGTGTCTGGATCTGTACAACACTACGCCATTATTATTTCTTCAGGAGAATAACCTCTGATGAAGTTTGCAAATGATTTTCTTGTGTTTTATGTCAGTTAGGTGTTGAACTATGGCACATACCGTGGGTTGGTGTTCACTTGATCTGTGTATTTCTTGATGGCCACTGTGAATCCACCAAACTGTCCTTTGTAGACCTTTGAGCTTGGTGTTTCCATGATGACAGATTTTTGTTCATACTTTAACTCCTCTGGTTTAATCAATCGGATGTCCACACTGATGATGCTGGGTTTATTTACTATGAAGACAGAGTCAGAAATTAGGACAGACATCTTTGACAGACACTTTCATCTGAACTTTAGATGATATGTGAAACTGAACTTAAAAATTTCACCATCATCAAAAGCAGACAGTCATGTAATTGCTATTGTGTGTGTGTGTGTGTGTGTAAGTGCTTATTTGTCTGGCTGTCTATTAGCAAAATACACTATTTTGCCAAAAGTATTCACTCACCCATCCAAATCATTGAACTCAGGTGTTCCAATCCCTTTTATGGCTACAGGTGTATAAAATCAAGCACCTAGGCATGCAGACTGCTTCTACAAACATTCGTAAAAGAATGGGTCGCTCCGTGAATTCCAACATGGTACCATGATAGGATGCCACTTGTGCAGTTAATCCAGCTATGAAATTTCCTCACTACTAAATATTGCACAGTCAACTGTTAGTGGTATTACAACAAAGTGGAAGGGAACAACAGCAACTCAACCATGAAGTGGTAGGCCACGTAAAATCACAGAGTGGGCTCAGTGGATGCTGAGGTGCATGGTGCACAGAGCTCGCCATCGTTCTGCAGAGTCAATAGCTACATACATCCAAACTTCATGTGGCCTTCAGATTAGCTCAAGGACAGTGTGTAGAGAACTTCATGGAATGGGTTTCCATGGCCAAGCAGTTGCATCTAAGCCTTACATCACCAGGTGCAAAGCGTCGGATGCAGTGGTGTAAAGCACACCCCCACTGGACTCTAGAGCAGAGGAGACGTGTCCTCTGGAGGGACAAATCACGCTTCTCTGTCTGGCAATCCAATGGACAAATCTGGGTTTCACAGTTGCCAGGAGAACAGTACTTGTCTGACTGCACTGAGCCAAGTGTAAAGTTTGGTGGAGGGGGGATTATGGTGTGGGGTTGGTTTTCAGGAGTTGGGCTCGGCCTCTTAGTTCCAGTGAAAGAAACTCTTAATGCTTCAGCATACCAAGACATTTTGGATAACTTCATGCTCCCAACTTTGTGGGAACAGTTTGAAGATGGCCCCTTCCTGTTCCAATATGACTGAACACCAGTGCACAAAGAAAGGTCCATAAGGTCCTTAGTTTTGATTTTTAACTTATGACTTTATAAGAAATACTGTCCTAATGGCACATTTGGACAGTAAATAGTGGGTTATCTATCATAACAAACTTTCTCGTCTGTTTAACACAAATGTGTGTGCAGTGTGCAGTTTATCTTAGTTTTCCTGTACTTCTTATAAAATTTAAAAAGAAAGCAGTAAAACAACATAAAAAATATATATATAATAAAGAGATGAATCACTGTGTTAACATACAGTCTATAAAAATTATTGTATACTCACACATTTCCACAATTTTAGTGACACTGGTTTTGATCTCTTCAAGATCTCGTTGCATTGCCACCACGTATTCTGCATATTCTAAAAGCACTGAAGAAAAAACAAACGTTGATGAAACAAAGCAGACAAATAGCAGCCATGAAAATTGCCAGAAAATTGTCACAAAAACAAGGGGAAAAGGGCTTTATTGAAGTTTTCTCTCTTGCAGTAGATAATTAGATAAACTAAAGGAAACTCTGGAAAAGCTAATTTTTTTCCACCAATAAGATTTTCTGAAATTGCATCATTTAAGCAGAGTTACATACTGAATTATTTTTTTATATATACAAAATTTCACAGATTTTTTAATAAATCAGTATATATGTAGGTAAATTATTGTTAATGTTGCATCAAGGCCCCACAGAAGGAAAGTCAGGTTTACACATCTCTAAGTGAAAAATGTTTTGAAGCCAACATCAGTTAAAAGAAAAGCATAAAATATGCTTATAATTTTCAAAAATAATAAAATAAGTTATACAATTTTTTTTTATACTGAACATTGAAGAAACCACTCAGGTGTTTCCGGCTTTTTCCGTGACCCCCCCCGATGTGTGATGTCCACAGAGGTGCTGAGGTTCACAGCATTCATCTATTAATCAGTGAGTGGATGAATACCAGTACAATATGGTTCAGCATTGGAATTAATTGTATGAACCCCCAAGAAAATACCAGAAGAGTTTCAATTTTTGGATTCCTAAAAGATAAAAATCTTCCTCAGATTTGGCTCCATAAACTCCGATGTGGGAGTTCAGAACTTGGGTTTGGACCACTTCAAAGGGAAGCACCGCTCCGACCCTCATTACTGAAATGAAGAGGAGGACATTGCCACAGAAAAGGAGAAGAGAAATAGGAAGTTTTGCTTCAAACGTGACGTGAACACGCTGTCATTAAAAGGTCTGAGCTGCTTACAGGCCGACAGCCTGAGGTCAGTTTGTGATTCAGAGCAGTTTGTTGGTGATGAAAAAATATAAACAATCCATGTGTTATTAAACTAATGTCATAGTCTAAAACTGCTGTTGATTAGTTTACTCTGGTGTGAGAGTTTATAAATGCTACTCTCAAGTACGCTCACATTGTTTACAAGTTAGCATTTGGTAAGTATCAAGTTAGCATCAGGTTAGCATTGGGTTAGCAACATTAGCTCTCTTCTGCCGTCTTTATGTTGATTTGCAGTGTAATGTACTGATGTCATGACAATAATCTGGGGGTAATCAGTTCTCACTGTTCCATGTTCCCAACTCGGTCATTATGCATGTTGTTTTGTCAGCCATGACGGTCCTGGTGATCATCTCAATCTGAATTTTCTTCAGCCTTTATTTAACCAGGATAAAACGCCTTGAGATCAAAGATCTCTTTTACAAGAATGTCCTGATCTGAAGACTTTTCATCTGATTCCAGAGATCCAGCCTTCAGTTCAGGTTCATATTGGTATAGTTGTATATCCATTACTCCCACAAAGTCTTTCAACATTTCTTCATGTTCAAAAAAAGCTTCTTCTTCAATTTCCACTAGTAAACAATCGGACAGTAGCAACGTTCTTGTCCGGCCGGGGCACAGCACTCATCATGAACCCAGGACAGAACTCCACCCCAGAAATCACCCACTTTGGAAATTATTGACTAAAATGCTAAAAACTGTTCATTTAAGTTTTAGATCAAAAAGTGGGTCCCTACAATGTTGTGTGGATGTGTTTGACTAAATAACATTCATTAAATGTTAATTTTTTTTAGATTTGATTTCAGTTCAGCTTTAAATGAGTGAAGTAGTACACAGAGGCAGAACCATAATCAGTTGTACTCACTTCTCTTCAGCTCAGCATCATCAACCTTTCCATCCATCTCATCTTCTTCCAGTCTGGAGTTCTGCTCGAACACCTTGAACAATGCATTTCCATGTTCTAACTGCAAAGCTAACGCCAGACTCTGAAAGGCATCATTCAGCCGGTCGTTCACACTGTTGAACTCATCTCCGTGACTCCCAGACTTCAGAATACGCTTTACCAAGTTTGCTGAGATGTATTTCTTAATGAGCTCCTGAGCTGAACTGAGAGTGATGGAGAGTCCTATAAGGGCTTTCTCTACCTGATCAGAGGATTGGACTGCCTCCCTCTGTTCAATGGAATTCACCAGCCCCTCTAAGGTTTTGACTCGCTCACAAACACGCTGGCAGCGCTTCTTATTGGCCTTCACGTTCTCAGCTAGAGAGTAGATCTCATAGGCAAGGGACAGGACATCCTTTACAATCTCCATAACTGTCTGAAAAGGAAGAAAGTTCACAAAGTTTATAATAGAATCTACAGTGCCTTAAAATGTCTTTATACCCCCTGAACTTTTCCACATTTTGTCACGATTTCAACTACAAACATCAAAGTATTTTACCAGGATTTTATGTGATAGACCAACACAAAGTATTGCAGAATTGTGAAGTGGAAGGCAAACGTTTCATGTTTTGCTAAATCTTTTACAAATAAAAATCTGAAAAGTGTGGCGTGCATCCATTTATATTAATTTGTATTGTCCAAAAAACTTATTAAAAAAAGTCTTCAGTTCATCCAGAACTTTGCTGGCAGAGTTCTGATGAGAGTTAGCAAAAAGAATAGAAGTCCAATTGCTCTAAAAAAATTAAAAAAATATATATAAAATATATAAAATTGTAGATTTGCCATGTCCTGGGGCCTCATGCATAAAAGAGTGTGCAGCTTTTACACTGAAAGTTGGCATAGGGACAAATTCTGAAAAGTGCACAGCACAAAAAAAATTCTGAAGTATAAAACAGTGCGCATGCAAGTGGCTGCGCACTTTTCGTGAAACAGAGCGCAGCTGCTGGTGCTGTGTAGACCGCCCTGTCTCCGCCCATGAATAAATATGCAAATTAGTAAAAATACAATGCAGGCTTCCACCTTGTGTCCAAATAACCATGGCAAATGCATTGGGAAGACAAAGAAAAAGAATTTCACTGAATGTGAACACGAGGTGTTAGTGTCCGAGGTTTAGACAAGAAGAAAAATTATATTTGGAAGTCACTCCTCTAGAATTAGTAATAAAAGGGAAAAAAATGACTGGCAGATGATGGCAAATTCTGTTAACGTGGCAGGAGTAGAATTGAGATCACTGGCTGAAATTGAAAAGAAATGGTCTGACATAAAGGTGAATGTCAAGAAGAAGGTTGCTACACATCGCCGGAGTGTTGCAGCAACAGGTGGCGGCCCAGGGTTACCAGAGCTGACTCCACATAAAGAAAGAGTTGCTGCAGTGATCACGGAGATCCTGCCAGCACATGAAGGGGAATCGGACATGTTTGGGATGTATGATAATGTAGATGTAAAGAACCTCTTTAATCATGCTATAATACCTATACAATTTAATATATTGTAACATATCATTAAACAGAGTGGACACACTGAATTTTTCAAGTTGATATTTATTGGCAGATCAAGTGGAAACCGAGGAATGCAGAGACACTGAAGAACCTGGTTCTGCAGCCACACCACCTGACTCTGCACAATAGGAGGCGCCTCGAGTATTGGCCCGCGGACCTCGGTTGGAGAAGGACGTCATTCCAGCCTGGTGCTCACCAACGCTGTGCTTCAGTGCACAAATTGATGCACATTTACATGCACATGTGACAAAAACTAAGGAAATTTACTGTATACATCCGATGGCAGTTTTCCCAGTATTTTATTTTTATTTTATTTATTTACTTGTTTTTCTCTCTTTGTATGTGTGTTACCTTATTGAATTGGGATAAAAGTGGTTCAGTTTCATCATTTAAGTTTAAACAATAAAATATTAAAATCATGAAAAAAAAATACCACTGGGTTCGATGCTCCTTAGGTTAAATAACACTGAAGTCACTGAGTCAAATTTCAGTGTATTTAGGTGAGTTTTGGTGCTTTGTAGTTTGTTATGGTCCACAGAAAAAGTTTGCGCACATTTCTCACGGCACGTTCATTTTTATACATGCCGACTTGTGCGTAAAATATGGCGCCGCACATTTTATGTGCGTACGCACGCTTTTTATACGCGAGACGCGAGATGACTGAAAGTCTACACACCGACATATGATGCTTGCGTTGTTGGCAGTTCGTATCGACACTAGCGCGATGGGATCTTTACTTCAGTTTGTTTGTACTTCGCTCCTGTTCCAGAAGTGCAATTGTACGCCGGAGCAGGCGGGAAGCGGGAATATTAAATGCAAACAGTGGACGAAATAATTTAGGCAGCTCTGATTGCACAACAACTTTAGAATCGATCCATATTCAGATTGATGATGACCTAAAACACATACAAGTTATTGTCTATAGGTTCCTGCTGAATGTAAAGTGAGTCAAAATCAGCAATGAACTTACAGCATGTTAGAGAAATAAACCGATTTACCTGTGAGACGAAGTCAGAGAGTACCGTGCTGAGTGTGTGAGAGTTGAGGGAAAGTGAAAGTGTAGGAGGGGCTCCTTCCTGCTTCCTGTCTCTGAGCCGCCTGTCAGACAGAAACATGACTCACTGAAGAGAAGGAGAAGTCCTGGATGAATGGCTTCTTTTCTGTGTTGTAAAAGATTGTTCTTGCCTGCCAGCAAAAGCAAAAGGGCCATCCTGTTTTTGCTTTTGTAATTGTGCATGTGTGTTAAATATATCTGTCATGTGTCTGTCCTGGACCACTGATTTTAATATTTAAAAAAAATACTTTTTTACATTTAAAACTCTAAATACCAATTAGAGTAAACTGTGTCTGTTCGTTAGCAAAATATTTCATGAAGGATGGCATATATTTTAATGAAACTCAGAAAGTAACCAGTGAATGTACATCTACTTAACTTTTGAAGTTCAATGCAAGATGGCTGCCACAGCCAACTGACCTTAGAAAATACGAAAATGGCTTTAACTTAGCAGAAATGCTTGAATAAACGGAGTATCTCATGGGGTTTAAAGCTTGGAACTGCAGATTCTCCAGGTTTCAATTGAGAAAGCTCCTGAGAGCTTCTGTAGTCTTCAACTACAGAAGACCGGTTGTTTTGTTTTTAAGTTTTATTTATTTATTTGTGTGTGTGTGTGTGTGTGTGTGTGTG
>NC_051440.1:2389441-2407079 GCF_001649575.2 Kryptolebias marmoratus
GGGGGGGGGGGTTGTCACTTTTACATAATATAATACATATATTATAAACTTGGTGTGGTAATAGCTGGGAGTCTTCCTCATCACATTCGCTGAGTGCTCACACATATGTGATAAGATCTGACAGTATATCATGACACCAGGCCTACTGTCATTTTCAAGGTTTGACCAGATTCCCTTCGTCTCTGTCCATTCTCAGTATGAGAAGATTCTAGTTTAAAACTCTGGCCCCAGACAATCTGCATTCCTCCAATGAATGCCAGGGCTTTAATTTAACAAGGCACTGTCTGTTTTTAAACCATTCTTCTGCTGAAGACTTCAGAACAATAGTCTGAACTATTGTTTTCCTGCTTTTTTTTTGACATATTTTGCTCTACTTCTACATACTTTGTGTCATTTCAGCTGTTCATGTTTTAAAATGTTCAGCTCATCCAGGAGATGGGTGATATGACTTTTGGTTATGTAGATTTTATATTTTTCAGAATATTTAACTTTATTTACAATTGTAAATAAAAAAGTAATAATAATAATTTAAAAAAACATTTAAATGTTTTTTTTTTCCATAGAACTACATTGAGATTGTTTTTCAACAACATTGTTCCCTTTTAAAACTGTTTCGGCAAACTGGCTCTTTTCTCTTTATAAAACTTTTAGTATTTAGCTGCCATGTTGATACTGTAGCAAACATATTCAATACATAAATAAAAGTGTGAATATTTCATAATATTGTGTGAAATGGAACCTAGGCGTAAATTCAAACTGGAAGACATGCTTCAGCTTCACCTGTATCGTCCAATCGCTGCATCATGCACCTCCACTACAGTCTATCAGCATCAGACCGCGCCTTATCTTATCCAATCAGCGAGCAAGCCTTCGTTTAAAAGGACTACCATCATGGCTTCATCTGTCCACCAGCCGAGCTTCAAGTAAGTTGGTGCGCGATCCAAAATGTCAGACTTCGAGTCAGATAACCCAGCCAGGCCGCCGGGACTTTTCTATGCGGATCCTGGTCCTTTTTTCCTCTCTTCCTGTTCGTCGAAGCGTTTGTTTGGCTGCCCGCTCGGATCCTCAGTCCCCTCTCATGCTCCTTCAATCTAAGGGAATATCTTCCAGCTCCAGCCTCGGATCTTCACAAATAGCCTCACTCGCCACTCTCCTTCCATATGGGGACTACTCACCGTCTCTTCCTATGTCACTCCACCTCCTCCAGCTACCATAAGTGGAAAGCGAACCCGTAAATCCTCCACTCCCTCAGCTAAGCGCCGCAGGGGCCGTCCTTCATCCGCCCAAACTTTGGCTCCTGCTTCGCCTGGGCCATCAGCTCCAGCTCAAAGCCCTCTTCCTGGATCTTCGTCTTCTTGACTGCCGTCCCTTCTTCAGGCCGCCATCCATCATCTGTCCTTTCTTCTGCCGACGTTCTTCATTTCTCCTCCACGCTCGTTGCCTCTATGGACACTCTCCAGTGCTCCATATCCATTCTTTCAGCGTGTTTGCAAGAGTGTGCCTCTGCCGGCCCTGCCACGTCATCACCACCGCTCACTTCCGCACCTCTCAGCTCTCAGGCCGCTACTCGGGTCCCCCCTGTGGCTTTCACCCTAGCTAATGCTCGCTCCGGGCCTTCCCTAGGCAGGGCTTACACGCCCATACATTCCAAAATTTCACCCAGGCTGTGCTCGAAAATTCTGCAGGGGCAATATATTAATCTGGTGTCTATTATTTTACCTTCTCTCGAAGTCGATCAACGTGTTGCATCGACTGACGGTTTTAATGTCACTTTAAAATTGTCTGACCCACGCATTTCAAAAGACCTCACAATGAGGCAGTTTGTGGCAGCTTTCAGTGTGTTTAGAGATCTGATTTGTTCCTTCTATCCTGACCGCAGAATAAAACTGGATGCTTACCTGGCTCTCATCACCAGGGCCGTAGCTACCATTGAGGACACCGAGGTCCGGACTTCAGTATTTTTCTGCTGTGTATATTATAAAAAAAATCAATCAAAACAGCGCTTTTGAACGGCGTAGTTCTCTGCGTAGCTCCACCAGTTTACTGTAGGAGGCGCTGCAACTGTGTGCAGCTGCAGCCAAACTCAATGTCTACGAAGAAGAGCGCAGCTTTGCTTCCTTACTGCTAAAATAAAGACCAGAAGAAGAAGAAGAGCGCCACTTACGGTGAAACACAACCGAGGTAACTCACTGAAAATATTCTCCTTCAATTACACGAAGCAAAAGTTGGTTAACAATTGCAGCTTCCAATTCGGAGAATGGCTAAAGGGCGATTCCACCTAATTTTTCACTACCTTCAGCATCTTTAATCTACTCTAGTTAAAAAACTACAACACCTAGACACTTCAAATCTGGACCAAATTATTCTGCACTGATTGCAGAACATTTAAAACCAAGTATGTGATTTGTGAAACCTTAATCTAATTTGTGAAACCTGAAAAAGGGGGCTTTTAGCACTTTTGTTTTTTAACATCCATACCATACAAGAACTGGTCCAGCTCCAAAACTACAACACCTCACTGGAATTTGATAAAAAGTTCAAATCTATGCTAAAATCTTGTGTTCTGAATGTGTTTGTGCAGCTTGAACAATCAACATTTATATAAACTAATTTATGTCATTTCAGTGAGTCATCATGGTTGTGCCCTGAGTCCTCTGTTGCTGAAGATGAGGCTGATCCCCATGAATTTACAAACACACACAAATACATGTCATATACACATTCAAATCACTTGTTTTAAATAAATGCTTCTATTTTAATTAGGTTTTGGCCTTCATTGTAACTGATGTGCAGGGGCATAATGAGTGGTTGACCTCAGTATTTTTTAAAGTCTGGCTACGGCCCTGCTCATCACTGATCTTCATCTAAAATATGGTAGATCCATATTTTATCAAAGCATTCGCTACCAAAGCCACCACAGTCCTCTCTCAATCTGGCCTCACTTTAGATTGGTCTATTCTAGACACTGAAATCCTAATCATGTTCACCTCTGTGGTACAGTGGGTCATCAGAGCACGTTCTGCCCTACTCTCCCTTTCAAACCTGGCCTTTCTGTCCATGAATCTACTCAACCCATCTCCGGTATTCAGCCACTTGATCGCCACAGAAGAAGGGTGCAGGTGTTTGATAACATGCCCATCTGTAATAATTTCAATGAAAGTGTTTGTTCATTCCCCAAATGTGCTTTTCTCCATATATGCAGCCATTGCAAAGATGCCCATCCAAAGTCAGTATGCCCCTGCCGCATGATCTCCAATAAGAGCCATCGCGGTTCCAGGTTTTGATTTCCCGTTACCTTTCTACACTCGTCATCATTCCTGAACTGGCCAACCTTCTTCAGCCTCACCTAGATCACACTTTTGTTAATTTCCTGATCACTGGTCTCTCTTAGGGTTTTGAAATAGGTGTTCCCCAACCCCCCGCCTCCATCTATGTCTGTTCCAATATTCAGTCGGCGCTCCGTGTGCCATGATCAGCCCACTTAAATATCCGCCTTTTCCTCTATGCTGTGTTAGTCCCCTAGGTATAGCCACTCACAAGTATTCAGTTAAAAAACGCTTCATTTTAGATCTCTCCGCACCTTATTCCGGCTCCCATCTCAGCATCAATAGCCTTGTATCAAAGCCTCCCTTCTCCCTTTTTTATGCCACAGTGGACCGTGCTATTTCCCTCATTAAAATCGCTGGGCATGGTTAGCCAAAGCTGACATCACCAACGATTTCAAAATCAAGCCAGTCCATCCTTCCCAGTGGCATCTGTTAGGAGCCAAATGGGACTCCAGGTATTATTTTTTTGTCCGTCTGACCTTCAGGTGCAGAAGTAGCCCCTGTTTATTCAATATGCTGTCCAAAGCCCTTTGTCGGATTCTTCTCAACATTATCAAACTTCCTTCCGTGCTGCATCTGCTCAATGATTTCCTGCTGATCAACCCCCCCCTACCTCCCCTGCCCCCTCTCTTTCGAAACTCAAACAGCTCTTCCTCCGTGTCAGTGTTCCTCTCTCTGAGGAAAAGCCCATACGTCCAGCTAAAAAGTTAGATTTCCTGGGTATTACCCTGGATTCTGAAGAAATGGTTGCTTCGCTACCTGCAGACAAATTGTTCCGTATCTGTGAGATTTCTCAGTCCTACATCTCATCCTCAGTTCTTTCTAAGCATCAGCTTTTATCTCTGCTTGGTCATCTTATTTTGCTATGCGCATCATTCCCCAAGGCCGTTCTTTCATTTCCAGGCTGATTGATGTGGCAAATTCTGTTCCCTCTCTGTTAGATGAGGTTTCTCTGGATGAGGGTAGCCGTTCTGGCCTAGCATTTTGGACCAAACTGCTCAGAGATTGGAATGGCATCTCTTTTTTAATGATGATGTCATTTTCTCAGCTGATCCCCTCCAATTTTATACAGACGCTGCTCCGTCCGTAGGTTTTGGGTTTTTTTTTTCAGGGCAGCTGGTTCACTGATAAATGGCCCCCTTCATTTCCCCAGTCTGAGTCCTCAGCTTTTTATGAGATTGTTCCCATCGCAGTGGCCTGTTGCCTGTGAGGGAATCACTGGAAACAAAAGTGCATTGTCGCATTGCTTTTTGTGATAATTCTGCTGCAGTACAATCTATTAATAAAGGCCGCTCCTCTTCTAAATCCATCATGCCACATCACTTGGCAGTCGGTCATTAACAATTTTATCATCTCCACACGTCCTGTTCCTGGTCATTCTAACTCCATCGCTGATGCTCTGTCTCGCCTTCAATTCCAGGTTTTTCAATTACTTCAAACTCCTGTTCCTCTGTTAGAGAACCTAGTGCTGAACTAGTCAACCCCTCGCTCCAACCTTTACTTCAATCAGCTAAATTTTATATAAAATCCAGTCTCACCCCCTCCACTCTCAAATCTCACTCCTTCGCATTGCATATTTTCGCTAAATTCTGCATAACTAATAAAACTCCCCTCTTTCCTGTCCTCATGAGCACAGTCTTAGCCTTCATTTCTTATTGCTTTGATCAACGTCATTTCAAACTCCCGTACATCTGCAGTTTAGTAGCAGGTATGAATTTTTTCTCTAAATGTCATCATCCATGTAGCTCTCAAATGCCCCTTTTCCAGGGCATTTGAGAGCTACAGTGCAATAGGACTATAAACAACAGTGGGGCTGCTCAAGTAGGGCTCCAAAGCCAAACCTATAAACTTCGAAAGAGCTATGGACAACTTTGGCCCTGTGTTGTTGCGGTTTTTTGAACTTATGGGGATTCTCCTGAGATTTCAGGAAGAGAGGCGCAGTGGAAGAAACTCTGGATGCCGCGATTGTTGCATGGAGTAGAACAGCTGTTATCCGCAGGAGATTTCCGGCTTTACAGCGCCTTCAACTGGGGGACAGACAGCATAAATGTTGCAGGGTAAGCTAAAGCTGTTGTTTATAGTCCTATTACTAAAAAACTTTTAATACAGTACAGTTGTATTTTTCGCTCTTCTTCCGCTTCAATCTGACCACACCCACGACCAATGAGTGAACAGGAGCTAAGCTTAAGTCACTCCCTACTCCAAAGTGGGGGGCCAAAAAAGCAGAGACCGGCCTCGAAAAAATGCCGGTGGAAACGCACGTAAAGCAAGCTGAGTAGAGTGGAGCCAGGACCTTTAGAGCCAGTGGAAAAGGGGCAAAAGTGTTTTTTGAAACCAGGCAATCAAACTCCTTCAAAAAGGAATCTCAAAACATAGCGTTACTTAGCCTGATAGCCAGAAACCAATCACACTCTCCGTTCTATAAAACTTATTCTCTGCACTTGAAAGTCACTCCTTTCTAGTGCTTTCCTGTAAGCTTTTTATGGGTTTCTCCGGTTAGGAGAGTGTACGTCTCCAAAGAAAATTTTCTTTCCATCCAGAGACCTAGCTATTTCTGATCTTAAGTTTTATATTTCTATAGTTTATCTCTTAAGCATTCAAAGGGGGAAGGCGCATGCACAATTGTCATTGCTCGTTTAGATGGCCGGTACTGCCCTTTTCATTCTATGGTCAGATTCGCTCTCAAATGTCATAAGCTTGGCTCACCCCTAAAGCCTCTGTTCCTAACGCCTGAAGGCTCTCCCATGTCCTCCTCCTGGTTTCTAAAAATTTTAAGAGAGATTTTAGCATCATACAACCCTCCCCCAAGCCAATTCTCAGGTCACTTCTTTAGGATAGGGGCAGCTACATCCGCCGTCACTCAGGGCATCTCCTCAGCATCTCTACAGCAGCTTGGTCGCTGATCTTCCACAGCATTCTTTTCATACATCCGTCCAAATCTCTCCTCCGTACTAGCCGCTCAACGTTCTCTCAGCGCCTAGGTAAGCGCATCGCAATTAACTGGTGGTGGTGGTCTACCTCATTTTCATCCAATATTTTATCTTAAAATCCAATTTCACTTGTCCGCATCATTTTCTCCCTCTCCTTTTCTCGTCTTGTAGGCTTCTATTATCTATTTCGTGATCAACCTTTGTCTTCCTGTTATGCTTCAATGCTTCTCTATCAATCTACCTCATAAGTCCCGTCATTCACCTTGCATTCTCGCTTTATTTCCATATTCATCCTGGTTGGCTTCCCTTTAGCAGCTGGCTTTCACTACCAGCATCCCTTAGCTTCCGTCTAGTAGCTGACCTTTATCTACCGTCATCCCTTAAATTCCCCTTAATAGCTGGCCTACATCTACCAGCATCCGATAACTTCCGTTTAGCAGCTGGCTTACATTTACCAGCATCCGATAAGTTTCCCTTTAATAGCTGGCCTTCATTATCAGCATCCCATAACTTTATATAGTAGCTGATCTTCATCTTCCAGGATCTTATACACTCCCTTTATTTGCCGGCTCATTTATGCCTCAACTTTTCAGTCTAAACCTTTATTGCTCATGTATTTATTTATTTTTTTCCCCACTAGGCATCCATCAGTTTCCCTTTCACCAGAACTCGGCCTCGGCATCCTATTTCTGGGGGAAGACGCCTCTAATCCTCACCCTAAGCTTCTCATCCAAGCTCATTGCTATTCACAGCACTCAAGTCTTCTGCCGAGGTCCAAGCACCAAAATCTTGTCTTTCATGTCTAATAAAACTATTTAATTTGTTGCACACTCGAACAAAATTGATGTCGAGACATGCGGTGGTTGTAACTTTTCTTTACTTTCTTCTTTTCTTCTGAACATACAAAAACACATGTGTCAGTTCGACGTGCGTTACACATAATCTCGCGTCTGCTTCTCCGTCTCCCTAAGTCACTAACTGAAACTTAGGACCCGAGGCTGCCCCAAGCGCCTGTTGAAAACTAATCTTTTTCAACCCTCGCCTCTCTCTCAGCTAGAACCGTTATCATCAATATTCAGCTAACCATCGACAATGAAACAGTGCTTTTAGTAACTAAACAAAACAAAATATTCATAGGAAGGAGAATAGAATAGCGTAATAAAAGGGGGGGGTCCTTTGACATAAAGTCCCCAACAACTGGTCCCCCACAAATTGCAGCTTTTCTCTGTGTGAGTTTCTCCAGGTTGAAATGACACTTAGCTCAAGTTTATTTACCCTTAGCTCAGGTTTGTACATTGGAATCTAAGGTTCTTAGCAGTTTGACCCTCTAAAAGACAAACACAAGAATTAAACACACAGTACTTCAGTTTAATGTGTTTTTATTACAAAAAATGGACCTTTACAAACTATTTACAGACGAAGGAATAAGTAAAATAGTGTCAGGAGTTTTATAATAAAAAGGATGACTCCTAAAATACTGTCAGGTCTAACATGAAAGCTTATATTTTTCTTTTTTACCTTCGCCAAGGGGGTTATGTTTTTTGTAGCGTATGTCTGTGGACAAGATTACTCAAAAAGTTCTGAACAGATTTTCATAAAATTTTCAGGAAACGTCAAACATGGTACAAGGAACAAGGTAACCACCTCGAAATAATAAAGAAAAATTAAAGTACTGCTGAACAATGAGTTTAACTGTTAAAAACCCAGAATAAATGTTAAATAATTTTGACACCAAACCATAATGACCAACCAAGGACATTAAGATCAAACCATCAGGAGGTTTTTCCCTCCAACATGCAGTCATTGACCCAAACAAGAGGAGGACGTTCCATGTTCACAGGCTGGATTCCTGTGGACACATGAGAGACCTTGGAACACCTCAAGTAGAGCTTCAGCTAGTCGGCGCTATGTACCTCAGGGCTGACGGTGGTCTGGCATCAGTGTCCCAGGAGTTAATATCACCCAGAGGATTTTCTCAGATGGAGGAGAACCTCATAGATGAAGTTGGAGACAGGTTCAGCTGTCTGGTTTGCTCCGTCTTAGCTTGTAAGATCAGTTACAAAGGCAACAAAGTTAATCTGAATTATTTCCCTAAAAGAAGTCATAAAAATATCAAAAAGGTCTGTTTGATAAAATAAAGTTCAGTCACTTCAAATGGTAAATCACAAAATTAGTGAGAGGAAACTCCTCTTCTTACGGTTGAAGTTAGAGGAAGCTAGCCCGATACCATATCTGTGTTAAAGTTTAGATAAGGAAGGAAACGTGTGGTCAGCACTGCCTGATCAGCCCTGACCAACAGGGAGAGTCTCTGTCCTGATGACTGTTCAAAAAGATTTTAGAGAGCGTTTTAAAAGAGCAATGGGCCAAGAAATGATTGATAAAGACAGTTTTATGTCTTCCTTTGACCTTTAGGGTCATGTTTTGACTGACCAATTAAGGAAAGATACATTTCTCTTCTGCACTTTGTCTGAAGGAAAAATACTGAGAAGTATTTTAACTTCTAAGAAATCAAAAGTTTAAACTTTCAAACTCTACCTTTCTAATCCTCTCATCCACTTAGATACTCAAAAGTTGTGAATACCTCAGTACCACAATGAATCAACATTTGTAAAGACATTACTAGCAGTGTAACAGTTTGAACATCAACACCACATGTAAAGATTAACAATGAGAGAATACATGAGGTTTCAACCTCAGATGTTGAAGGAAGAGAACAGGTTAAATGAAACATCACTAATTAAAACAAATACACACATTTAAACCAAGAAAGCACATCATGTTCACATATGAAAAACAAGAATGAACAAAGAAAAATTATTTAGCTTCCATGAGTGTTGTGCTTATTCAGAGTTTCACTGAAAGTTAGGCACACTGACAAACTTCTTGCTATCAGGGTCACTGGGGTCATCAAAATTTTAGGGTCCAGGCTTCTCGTTACCATGGAGTCAGGATTAGAAGTCTGTGCGTGGCTGGAATCATCACTCTTGGAGGATGTTCTTTCAATGGTTTTATTTTGTATAAAAACAAACAAACAAAATCACAGACATGCCACAAAACTATTATTTTTCAAAATTCCAACCTTCTGGCATTAAGAAACAATAATAAATAAATATAATTGTTGTGGTCGGTCAGAGCTTTTTTTAGATCAAGTAGAGGAAAAACTATGGAGTCACTCTGTAATATAATTCTAAATCAGATTAAATGTGTTCATTAGTCTTCATTTAGAGAGCTCACACCTTGGGGAGCTGTTAAACAAAGCAGATTGACTGTGTCTAAAATCTGAACCAAGTACAAACAAAACAGGAAGGTTGTAAAAGGGAAGCATAATGGTAGACCAAGGAAGACATCAAAGTATCAAGATAGAAAACTTAAAGCAAAATGTCTCAAAAACAGAAAACGTACAATGAAACAAATAAAACAAGTGGACAGAAACTGGAGTCAATGTCTGTGGCCAAATTATAAGAAATCATCTAAAAGAAATGGAAGAAAAATGAAACAAAAGCCATCATTAACACCTACCGTATTTTCCGGACTATAAGGCGCACTTAAAAGCCTTCAATTTTCTCAAAAAACGACAGTGCGTTTTATAATCCGGAGCAGTTTATATATGTAAGAAGTCGTAATGTTTTAGTAAAAAACATTAAACATTGGTAAACTACAAAGCTGCACTGCTTGCAACATTAGGCCCCCACATACTCAGGCATACTGTGAGTACTCCGTGAGCCTTGCGGACTCCGGGCAGACTGTCTGCGGACAGTTGAGACTTCATACTCGAGTGTACAGATTGCCTAAAATTCTCCCATGACTAATTTCAGTCATGGTGTCACCGGACAAGGAGGAAGAGATCGATTGCCTCTTAGCTATAAAAAAAACAAAAGAAAAGAAGGTGCCTTTATCTGTTTCTTCACCACCAGGGCAGCCACCGCACACCTGTCAGCACTGCACAGAGAGCAGCAGTCATGCTGCGGGCTGGCGCCGATTCTTACCTGAGAGCGGTTGGTGTCGCGCACAAAACAGTTCGATGTGAGCACCGTTTCTCACCGGGCAGTTTATTGTGCGACACAGAGTACGTGTATGCGGTCATAAAAATTTATCCTTGCGCGGACAAGTCTATGGTTGAGTCGGCCTTGAGTATGCGCGGACCTCTGCTGAGTGAAGTATGCCTATAGTGGGGAAAATACAGTAAACAGAAATTTATGAAGATGACTGTCTGAAGAAAACATGTAAATTTCCAGTCACTGATGATCTGAGCCTGCATGTCAGGGAGAGATAAATAAATAAATACAAAAAATACCAAAATGGACACATTTTAATTTCATTAGTTGAAATAATGTTTGGGGATGATGGCTTCCTTTTTTAAGATGATAATGCATCTCACCACAGGGCAAACAATGTGAAAACTTTCCTTCAAGGAAGACATAGCCTTTTCCCATGGGCTCAAATCGGCTCTACTCGGGTCAACTCAGCGCAGGTTCAGAGCCTTTCCATTGGGTGGTGTCACCCACTTTCAGCTTGCTTGTTAGAACATACCTGGCCAAGGTTCCAAGTGAGCCGAGTCAAGCTGAAGATTTGACATCAGTAGACTGCAGGCCATTGATTGGCCAGAGAGCAATGTCAATCACAAGAACATCATCTTGCAACTGCAGCATTTGCTTTTATTGACTTTAGGAAAAAAAATGGGAAAAAAAAACATATCCAATAAAATGACAGCTTGTAAACCAACACCATAATACTATGAGAAAGTACAAACATTTTAGTGCTTTTTGACTGATGACAGAATTCAGACTAGACCTGGGGTGGCAATTATTTTTTCCATGGGGCCACATGAGAAACAGGAAATATTGTGGAGGACCAGGACAAAAGGCTGAACTCAACTCTGCATAATATTCTTTGTATTTCATTATTTAAAAAAAGTAAATGGCATTGTTTTGACAAGCTGGTAAAACTGGTAAGAGTACGTTATGATCAGGCAATGAAAAAGTGAGGTCTTACAAAAATTGTTATTTATTCAATCAAATTTCAAAAAACGATGGGTAACAAAATGTGAATGCTTTTACCATTTGTGACTCATTATATTATATTATTTTTACTCACATTCACCCCAAAACCAAATTTGAGTTTTAGTTATTGTAGGAAAGAGGTTCTTAGTTTTCTAAAGACATCAAAATGTTGTTTTTGTACCCAATATTAGGCAAGATATATCATATAACAATGACTGTTACTGAACTGTGATTTTGAGAAAAAGGCTTTAAATGTGTCCTAAACTTCATCACTGAGAATGTTTGTTCACATATACAGGTAGACCCAAAGAGAACAGACATCTTCTGAGCATGTCTCCTCGTGTTTGGGGAGTTTTCCTCCTTGAGAGAAGAGTAGAAATCCAGCAGAGATCCTGATTTAAAGAGCTCTGCCAGTACTGCATCAGACTGCAGGTCAATGAGTTCCAGCTGAACATCACTGCATAAATTATCCACACTGATAATTTCATCCTTGATTATTCTGAGATCTTAAAATCCCCTTGAAAACTTACCAATCAGTGCTCCTATTATGGATGAGTACCTGTGGAGGTGATCAGCTGATAGTGTGACTTTTTTCAGGGTTTGAATGGGAGTGAGAGTGTTGCTCTCCAGTTGGCTTGAAAAAAAACTGCAACTTTCTCCTGAAAGCCTTCAACTGGCTGTGCATTTCATGGACAAAAAGACCCTTGTCTTGAAGTTTGGTATTAGGTTCATTTATCAGTGCGCTCACATCAACAGCAAATGCAAAATCTGCCATCAAGTCCTCATCTGAGAGCTCTCGGATGTCTTTGCCTTTTTTCTCACAAAAATCTGCTTTCAGGTCCTAAACTCTTTTAGCACTTGGGTCAGGCTGAGTTATCTGACAGCTGTATGGTAGCCGATGTCATTATGCCCAGTCTCCTGATTCAATGCTTGTGCATGATGAAGTTAACAATTTTAGTTACAATTTCAATAACATAGGTAATTTTTAGCACAGACTTGCACACTGTATGCTGGTGTATAATACAAAGCAAAAAGACCAACTTTTTTATCTGTATCGATTTCAGTCACTTTATCTTGCATACAGTTCAAAAGACTGATATTTCTCCCCATCAGATTTGGACAACCTGTCTGTTGTGACACCTGCCAGTCTGTCCCATTTCAGTCCCAGCGTGTCAAAGCATACTTTTACCTCCGAGAACTGATCCCTCCCTGTCGTCGTCCCTCTCATTGACTCCTCATTGACCTTTCATTACCAGCTCCTCTGTAATCTTGGAAGTCCGTTATCCCACACAAATGTTTGTCACACAAATAACTGGGCTGTGTCATGTACCGTATTTTCCGCACTATAGGGCGCACTGGATTATAAGACACACTGTCAATGAATGATCCATTTTATAACTTTTGTCATATATACAGCGCACCTGACTATAAGGCGCATCGTCGTGCCCCTCCCAATTTGTGTAACTTTGCGTGGACTGCGCATGCCGTGCTCCATTCAAAATGGAGGATTTTGGTGCTTTAGCGGTGCTGGTTCGCCTGTATCAGCGTTTATATGATCCCTCTATGAGAGATCACAAAGATAATCAAACGGTTCAAAACTCAATGAAGGATACTGCACTGACGTAAGTGTCAAGTATAAACGCCTACAACGCTTGCTCAGGTCCACATGCCGTGCACGGAACCCTGCGTGACTATAACTGTGCCTTAATGCTGCAAGCAGTGCGGCTTTGTAATCTACTAAAACATTACGACTTCTTACATATATAAGGTGCTCCAGATTATAAGGCGCACTGTCGTTTTTTGAGAAAATTGAAGGCTTTTAAGTGCGCCTTATAGTCAGGAAAATACGGTACATCACAGCTCTCGTCCAAAGCCAAGGAAAAAAAATCAAAACTTGCCACTTCACGTTGCAGCTGAAGCTCAAGCTCCAGCTTCCCTGCAATGTCCTTGATCATTCTTGTCGGACTTGCTCAAATGCTTCATTTTTTCTAAGGCATATTAGTACTGCAGAGTCCACCAAGCACTCTTTGACAAACTCCCCCTTCGAGAATGGCTTACTGTTTTTAACAATTCTGTGGGATGTCACAAAGCTGGTCTTGGCTGCTGCATCCCTGGATGTGTGAAGCCTGGTTAAAAAAAAAAAAGCCTTGTTGCTTTTGTAGCTTAGCTAGCAAAGTTTCTGATGTCAGCGTCCTTTCAGTGTCAGTCATGTTTTGGTATTTCTCCACGTGTTTCGTCTCGTAATGCTGAATTAAACTGTAATCCTTAAACATGGTGATCTGCTCTCCACAAACTAAACACAAGGCTTTGCCTCTGACTTCAGCAAATAAATACTTAGCAGTCCACGTTTTGTTAAAAACCCTGTATTCAGCATCTACCCTTCTGTTTTTATTGCATGAAGGGACATTTTTTGAAGGCTAAAGTCATCTTGTGACCTGCTTGTGACAATTAGATTCATGTGCATGCACTGATTTATGTGTTGCGTCATTATGTTTGTGAATAAAAAACAACTTCAAAAAAAAAAAAGAAATGCAACTTTAGTCCGTGCATATGTTAAAATTACAAAATATGTTTAGTTTGTCATTTGTAATTAATCTTACACGGGCTGGTCAAAGTAAACCAAAGAGTTGTATGTGGCCCCAGGGCCGTACAAAGCCCAGGTCGGGACCAAATTGACTCTATTTAAGGGTTCCGACTGGCAGAGGGAGAGTGGCTTCTATTCGGCCCCAGCATTTTTGTAAAATAGTGTTTATTTGTGAACTTTATTTCAATTATTGTTAATCTGTGACACTAATACATACTGGGACTGTTTTTATGGTGAGGGATGTAAAAGCTAGATGTTATTTTACCCCGAGTTTTCACAGTGCAGAGAAAGAACCTAATATTTCAAAAGTATGATGCAGGGCCAATATTTCATTGGATTTAGTGGAGCTACATCAATAAAATCATTTCTCACATGCATCAGCTGTCTCAAATGTGACTCTTCATGTGACTCAACAAGTCACTTTTTTGCCTAAAACTTTTGTCACATTCTTTGCAAGAATATTGTTTCTCACCCGTGTGAGTTCTCATGTGGGTCATAAAGTTACTCTTCTGATTGAAACTCCTCCCGCAATCATTGCAAGCATACGGTTTCTCACCTGTGTGAATCATCATGTGTGACGACAAATTACTAATTTGACTGAACCTCTTCCCACATTCCTTGCAAGAATACTGTTTCTCACCCGTACGAGTTCTCATGTGTCGCAACAAATTGCCCTCAAGACTGAACCTCTTCCCGCATGCTTTGCAAGAGTACGGTTTCTCACCTGTGTGCGTTCTCATGTGACGAGCCAAAACACTGAGATATTCAAAACTTTTACCACATTCTTCACATGAATATGGATGTTTGTTATTATGAGTTCTAATGTGGGACAACAGAAGACTATTTTGTTTAAAAGTTTTATCACATAATTTGCAAGAATAAGCCTTTCCCTGTAAGTGAACCTTTTTGTGACGGTTTAATGATGACAAATGAGAAAAACTTCTTCCACAGCTATCACAAGCATATGGTTTTCTCTCATCTGTGTGACCATGTCCACTTGTGTTACCAAGGTCAGGTTTCTCACCTGCGTGAAGTCTGCTGTGATTTCTCAATGAGGACGTTTTTGTAAACGTTTTATCCCAACTGTTACATTTGACTAAATTCTGACTTGGTCCTGGTTCTACCTGTTTGCCTCCATCTTGATCTTGATCCTCTTCTACAGGAGACAGGTGAGAGTGGAGCTGGTCCTTGTTTGGTTCTGCTTCACTCTGGTCACTTTCTTTGTCAGTAGGAGTCACCATAACAAACTGCTCTTCATCCTTACTGATGCAGAGTTCTTCCTGTTCTTCTTTAATCTGTAGGGGATCTGGTTCTTCTTTAATCTGTAGGGGATCTGGTTCTTCTTTAATCTGTGGGGGATCTGGGTCTTCTTTAATCTCTGGAGGTTCTGGCTCCTTATCCATTCTGCAGTTCTTCTCCTGGTCCCAGAGCTGCTTGTCCATCACAACCTCCTGCTCCAGTTCTGGAGGGACAATAGAAAAGAAATTAACTATGATAGAACAAATAAACACATTTGAGCAAATAAGTTTTAAACAAAAACTTTAGCATGGCTATACAACGCAAACATTTTATACATATGCAGGTTAAATCCCTCACATTAACTCTGTTTATCCGTTTTTTATTTAATGCTTGTTAGACAGGAGGTGGAATCAGTGGATTTTTGTTTCAGCTAGACTGAGATTAATTGCAGACTTTTTAACTAAGGATTTTCAAACATTTTGGAATATTTGGTAGCACTTTATAATAACCACACTTTATTTAGCCTTATTTAAATAATTATTAAATAATTATTGATTAATTAACCTTGCAAACATCATTAATTAAGGATGAGTCATACTTAATAAGCTATAATTTGACACATTAATAGTTAAGGCAGTTGCTAGTAGTTAAGTGTTTTTGTGAGCCCTTCTAAAATGAAGACTATTTATGCATTATTAAAGGGGACCTATTCTGTTTCCTTGAACAAATCAGGATAGGTCTGTGGGCTGTACAAAACATGTTCATTACATTTAATACACAAAATCATTCTCAAATATTGTGATTTCACCTGATCAGTTCTGCCTGTTTTGAGCTCATTTTAGAATAAGCGGTTTTAGGGCAGCTTCACTTTTATGCAAATAAGCTGCTGTTTGCCACGCCCCCAAACTCAGTGTCTGTTTTTTTGTACTTGGACTGTTTCTAGAAGCAGTAGATACCCAAATGGAAGTACAAAAACATGCAAAAAGTGAATTTTGGATAATAGGCCCTCTTTAAGTATTTGTTAATGTAGACAAAACACAAGTTCCTTTTCACCTGAAAAGGTGAATACATGTCTAACACATTGTTTGAAAGTACAGTTATCTGACCATTTACATACATATACACATCAGGCTCTTGAATATTTTTAAGAGCAGAAACCTTCATGCTGTCTCACTCTGCTGCAGGAAGACCTGGGGCCCCATGGAAAAAGACTTGTATGGATTTTCTGCTGAATCTTGGCGTAAATCAAGAAAACTGTACGCACAAAAAGTTCAGATGTATTTTGGGGCTTTCTAAAGCTCGTGGCTGGAAATTTTCCAGAGTGTTCAAAAATTCCATTTGAGCGTCCTAAGAGGGTAAAAAAAATGCCATTTTCTCAAAAATTGCCATAAAATAAATGAAGTGTAGATTAAAAAATAATAAAGAATTGTAGAGTTCTGTAAAATCATTGTTAACATTTGGGTCAAATGAGAGATTACCATCAAAAGTCACCCCCGCATTTTTAAGTGGGTTTAAAGCAAGAGGTAAGGGGACCCAAATGACCAGTAATCTGAGGTACCAGGTTTTCCAGGGCAAAGAGGACCTGTTTTTTATTTATTCAACTTATGAGAGTTATTATTCAACTAAGATTTAATATTGTACACACACACACGTTGTAGAATAATTTATAAATAAACTGAGGTTTAAAAGTAAGTAAAAGCTGAATATCATCAGCATAACAGTGATAGGAGATGACATTAAAAGGTTTGAAAGCAGATAAAGCATAAATAAAATGGGGCCAAACACAGACCCGTGTGGAACACCAAGCTTAAGAGTAACTGATGCTGATTCAAAATTAGATTTAACAACAGAGATATTTCTAAAGGGTAAATAAAAATCAAACCAATCCAAAGCCATACCCAAAATGGCCACCCAACCCTTCAGTGTCTGAAGCAGCACCAAGTGATTCACAACATCAAAGGCTGACGTTAAACCTAGGGTAATCAAGACTACAGACTCCCTTGCATCCCTGCACATCAACAAGTCACTCTGAGGAGAGCAGAGTCAGTAGAACTGGCTCTTTGAAAATCTGACTGAAATACCAAATTCCTCAAGAGCATCTCAAAGCTATGGTGCAACTACCTTTTCAAGAAATCTGTAACTGAAGGAAAGCTTTAAGATGAGTCCATAACTGCTAAGTGCTGATAAATCTAACGTAGGTTTTTTTTAGAAAAGGGAAAATACAGCATTTTTAAATGATCCAGGGACCTGAGTTGAAGGGAGAGAACAGTTTCTAAATGTTACAATGAATGAACCAATAATACAGGATACAGCTTTAAACAGTTATGATGGAATAATGTCTGAAGCACGTGATGTAGGAGTCATCCGATCAACTAGTTTGAAGAGATTTAGGGCTGAACGCTAATGCTAGATATTTTCTTTTTTTTTTTTTTTTCTAGTTGGCCTCCCTTCTCCCCTTACAGCCATCCTCTCCACACCATTATTGAAAACTATTTATTCTAGTGATTATCAAGTGGAGTGTTTATTATATACATATATATATATATATATATATATATA
>NC_051440.1:2407179-2408678 GCF_001649575.2 Kryptolebias marmoratus
ATTCATACATAAACTAAGTGCTGTTTTTATATATAAATCATGCATTATATCTCTTAACAAGGTATTTGTGTGTATGTATATGGGTATATAAAAGCCTTTGTGCCTGTGTGCTAATAATTATTGAGTCAGAAAAATAGAGACAAAAAAAAGAAAGTGAAATGATAAAGAACATGCTAGATATTTTCAAGCGTACAAATCGAGACGATTGGCCTGTAAAAAGCCCATGACCAAAAAATGACTCAGGAAAAATGCACCAACTCTGAATAAATGACTTCATCTACAGCAGAAACAAATGACTTTTCATCTGCCATCTCAAAGTGACGTCTTTGGAGATTTGTGGTTAAAATGACTGCTGCATCAAAGTATTAAGAGCCCTGATGTCCCTTGTGCTCATGTGTTCATTCATTTAGAGCATCACACAGTTTCATACCTGCTGTATGGCAGTTCTTCTGGACCGGCCCACACTGACCACCCGTCTCTTCCTGGAACTGAACCCTGCTGTTCTCACAAACTCCAGGTGTTTCTTCACATCTGGATTTAGGCATCAGAAAGGAATCGGTGTCCTTCTTCAGTAAAACACACTCAACCTCCTGCCTGGTCCAGAATTTAACCTGGATGTCTTTGATCTGAGGAGGTTCTGGTTCCTCTTGGTCCATCAGAACATCCTCCTCTTTGTAAACATGTTGCTGTGGAGGTTCTGAAAGAACACACAAACAACATAAGTAAAACGTTCTTAGATGTTGAAAGAAAAACAAACACCTAAATAAGGTTCTCCTGGTTTGGACAGAACTAGATGTTCTGGTTTAACACATGTTCTGTGTTGACTGGAGACCTTCATCTGGTAGTGTCATCTGTGGCTGTTGGGAAACAGGAAGAGAGCACTTAGCTGGCCCCAATGATACAGACACTCTGAAATACAGCAGAAAATTTTGACAGATGTATATTTGTCTGGATGTTCTGTGTGATCAGAGCCAGCAGTCACAGAAAATCCCCAGTCAGCAGTCTTTTGGAAATAAGACTACAGCCATTTCCATCCTCTTGGCAACATCCACCACCATCTGTCCTTCCTGGTTCCTTTCCTTGACCATGCCCATCACTTCCTCATCTCCTCTGTTTTCTTCACCAACATGTCCATTCAGATCCGCTCTGAACACCCCTCTCTCCTCCTTGGGAATACTCTCTATCACTTCATCGAGATCCTTCAAGAAATTCTTTTTTTCTCTTCTACATCCAGGGGTGGAAATTAGCACCTGCCACCGGCCAAATGCGGGTAAATATTTGAAGTGGCGGGTGAATTTGATCAACACACACGCCACTGTGGCAGGTTGGCAATTTGAACAGAAAAGGTGTTATTTGTCCTCTTGACATATAGGGGGCAGCAATGTGCTCGAGTTGCTGCTAAATGCAAGAAGGAGAAAAGTTTAGCAGACAATCTTTACCAGTTGGTGGCGGTATTGATTCCTTCAGTTGTTTACCAACCACCAATAAAAATCAAGAAG
>NC_051440.1:2409489-2414934 GCF_001649575.2 Kryptolebias marmoratus
CCAGCCACTATGGCTGGTGGACAAAATTTTTAATTTCCACCGCTGTCTACATCACATCCAACCTGTGGAGCATAACCACTGACAACATTAAACACCAGACCTTCTACTTCTACCTTCAGACACATCACCCTATCTGACACTCTTTCCACCTCAACTACATTCCTTGTTAACTCCTCCTTCAGGACTACTCCTACTCCATTTCTCTTCCTATCCACACCACGGTGAAATAGTTTGTCATTGTCCCTATGTTTAAAGTTGCTACCCTCAGTCCTACACTCCTGACCTTACTCTTCTCCCGCTGTCTTCTGGCACATTTCCCTTCTTGTGGTCTTCAACTAAAGTAGCACGATTTCTGTCCGCACCCTGTTTGTCAACAACACCAGTGGCTGTCGTTGCTAACCCAGGCCTCAGCCAATCCGGTATGGTATCACTTGGATGGACTCGCATGTTTGTTTTGGCAAAAGTGTTTTATGCTGGATGACCTTCCTGACACAACCCTCACCATTTACCCAAGCCTGGGACCGGCACAAGAGATACATCGTCTTGTGCTCTCTCTATTACTGGTTATTAACATTGTTATACAAGTAATTAGTAATAACTTCTTTAAATGAAAGTTGCCAAGATGCACATAGAAGCTTTGTTCTACATAACAGAGCCTTACTGTTTCAGGACATCTTGCCCTTTACTGAATGTTAAAGGTTGGCCAGCATATGGTGCCATACTTAACTATTAAATGCTTCAACACTGAACCATTTGAACACAGATGTGTATTAATTCAGAAAGCTTCAGTTTCTCCATCACTACACTGAAGTTAAGAAGATCTTTTCTATCAGAAATTATTAAAATTAAGGTTTTGTGAAACACCAAAATTCTGCATTAGAGAAAGGTTTTTACATGGCCTTGCTGGATTTCCATAAAGTCTCATGTTGATATAGCTGCTCCCCCTGTGACTGACAGAAAGGTGTGTGCTAAATATGGAAGGAAGGTGAGTTCAAACCTCTTAACTCTGTCCCAAATGCTTAAAGAGCCATGAAGACAAAGAGAGAGGACGCACCTGTGGAGGAGAAATCAGACATTTCTCTGCTTTGCTCTTCCATTGCAGCAGTTCTGGAGTAGGAATGCTCCACTGTCTCCATACTTGAAGTCCTTTTCTTGGGGGGTACTGGGCTGGTGTCAGGGGATGAAAGGTAGCGTTTTCGAGATGATGCTCTGCTTCTGGAACGTGCGACTTGTCTGTGTGGAGGATGGCCTGGGAAGCTGGTTGGCACCGCCAGGACCTTTAACTCAAACTTTCTGATGTCATCACCTTTTGCATCACGTGGATGAACTCCTGAAAATAAATGCTGTTATAATCTTAGTACTATAGACAGGAATGAGTTGGAATGAGCTTACGTTTATACTCTAGACCAGTGGTGTCCAATCCTGGTCCTGGAGGGTCACTATCCTGCATGTTTTAGATGTTTCCCTGCTCTTCAGCAGTTCTTTGAGTTCTGTAGAAGCCTGGTAATCACTCAGTCATTTGAATCAGGTGTTTCAAAGCAGAGAAACATCTAAAACATGCAGGATAGTGGCCCTCCAGGACCAGGATTGGACACCACTGCTCTAGACATATAGTCTTTGTAATAATGGTATTTTAGTCAAGCAATCTGAAGTGCATCTTACATACCTAGATTTTCTTTCTTTATTTTCTTAATTATCTGTCATTTTTTCTTAAACCATAGAGTTTGTCTTAATTTGACTTAATATACTGGTATTAGTTTTACCGACAAATTATCAGAAATTGCACAAGCCTATATTTACCTCTGATATAATGTTCTGCAACGAAGTGTTCACTGCATACCCTGTGATGTTTTGTTGGTGTAAATCCCTCTCGGCTGATATTTCTTAACCATTGCTGACGAACATCTGCATTATCTGGGAATCTGTGGATACATTTACAAATTGTATTACTCAGTAGGGGCCACAAAGCAGAAGTTGGCTTCCGATTGCAGCTTCCAATTTGGAAAATGGCTAAAGGGCAATTACACCTAATTTTTCACTACCTTCAGCATCTTTAATCTACTCTAGTTAAAAAACTACAACACCTACAAACTTCAAACTGGGACTAGATTATTCTCAACTAATAGCAGAATATTTAAAACTGTGTGTGATTTGTGAATATATGATTATATAATACATGGTTTTTAAAAATTGCTATAGTATACACTATGTATAGTGGACATTTATAATAACTACAGTACACAGCTTCCGTGTGTGCTGTGATTCATACAGTATTTGTATAATAATAATTATGAACATTGTATCAGTAACTTTTCTGAGATATTTGAGTAAGGGTCTTTCAGAATCTGTTATGAACATACTTTCTTATTTAAAAGTCAAAATTAAAACCTAGGTTCAATACGTACAGAAACAGAAACTTTGATCCACACTACATGTATACAATCATTTGTTGTCAAATGTGATGACATTGTGGCTACACTGGGCATTTTATCAGCTTTTAGAGTATTACAGCAGTGCATATTCTTGCTTAGACATGCAACAGTAGTTAATCACATACATTTGGTGATTAAGACGGCCACTTTATACATTTCTTGGATAAAAAGCAAAGTCAGAAAGTTTCAGTGTGAACATAGTAGATTTACTATGTGTCAGTACGTTTTGAATGTAGTTTTTTCTTGATAAATAGACTAAATTCTCGTAAAATTATATATTGTAGTGTTACATACCTATGGAAGGATATTCCAGAGGCTTTTTTGCGTTTATTAGTGCAGTTGTAACATGCACACGACTCTGGCATGCTGCTACTGAAGCAGTTTTAAGACCCGATTCTCAACAAGACGACAGATTCCCGTTTAGATAATGGCGGCGGTTGTCCATTGCGTCACACAATCGCGTGACCAGTGCTCTCTCTATACATATATTTTGCTCTCTGTTCGCTCCTTTTTCTCCACATCCGACTCCGACACGACACAAATGGTCCCGAACGTCTAATATGGCTGCCGTCGCGGGCTGAAAAACTCAAAAAAGCTTCTCAAATGATCACCAGAGAAAGCACATCAAGCTAACGCTAATGTTATTAGCATCACAGACATTTAGCACCGCCTTATTTACCTCCCCCGGATGTTACAGCCTGAACTTCCGGTAGCCGCTGCCATAGAGATAAACACAATGACTTGTGTGTGTGTATATACGTGTGTGTATGTGTAGAAATTAAAAGACATTGGATTATTTTCCCTTTTTTATTTATGTGGTGCAGCTAACATGAGCATTCTGCTATTACTAGGCTAATAATCCTATAAAGTTAAAAACGAAGGCAGCTGCGTTTTGCTTCATAATGGAGAGAAAATAAGTTCTCACTTCCATCAACTTAAATAAATGTTGCACTTCACAGCGTTTTGTGTCATTTACATACACACACTAGATATGAACAGAGAGGATTGAAGGGTAAATGTTCCCTTTAGATGTGAATTTGGCCATAATATTATTAATAATATTACAAATTACAGTCGTTTTTTGATTCAACAACAAAAAAAAAACATAAAAACATCAGTTTCATGGTCTGCTTTTTAGAATGCTTTAAAAAAAAACGAAAGTCACAATGTTATCAACACATTAGACCTCACAAATAACATCTATGTTTTAGTGGTTTTACTGTTCAGGTCACTTTTTTCTATAGCACTAATTCAGAACAAAAGTCATCTCAGGGCACTAAGAAAAAACAAGTCCAAATCATAAATCCAATTCAAACCCAATACACCTTTTTCCCACAAAAAATAAAAATGGAAACAGTTCTACAAACCATTGCTACATTTCATGCAGAAAAATAAAGGAGGCCTACCACAGCTGGGCTTTCTCCTAAGGACCACACCAACCATGAGCTAATTGAGCAACAATAATATTTTTTAAATTATGGATTAAGGTCCCAAGAAAGTATTAGAATTCATAGTTAATATTTGATGTGGTTTATTACCAACAGACATGAAAAACTTCAGTTATAATCTCAATAATAAACAAGAAATATGATTAACCATAACTTTTTAACTAATATTAAATTTGGTGCACCAACAGTTAAATGATCAGTCAGCACACCTGTGATAACTGCTGTGACCAAGAGTAGGAAACATTTAAAAAAAAGTTAATTAAACAAAATAAATTAATTAAATAATGTGAAAGATGTTAGGACTACAAAGTTTGGTTAAAATGTTTGTCATTGTTTGCTATTTTGTTGTTTAAAGTGGAGGGATAGAAGGCCTGCTGTCCTGTAACAATCAGGTGATGCAACCTAACTACTAATGTACCTGCAACAGGTTTTTAATGGTCAGAAATTGACCTCTCTGCCTCTGTTCAGAACTTGGAGAGTGAGTTTAATACGCTGCACGATACATGTGTATGATAATGAGTGTGAACAAGATTTTAAACAGATTGTCAAATTCTCAGCCCACTGCATTTAGACGCCGATCAAATGTTGGTGTTTTCATTTTCAAATTTAACCACAATAAAATAATCATTCAGGTATATATTTTAATTACTGTATATCTTCTAATCTAACAGATATAGCTCATGAGTTCTAATTTGAAAGTAAAATCTTTTCAATCATTTCCAGAATTATTTTTAAACTTAACTCACATTGTTTTCAGCAAACATGAAACATATGCTAGAAAACTTGAATCCACTCACAGGCCTACATTTTCCACTTTGCAATAGAAGCTGCAGTGAGACTCCAGCTGTTATGAGAACCATAAATGTAACTGATCGTTCAGCCTTGTCAAAATAACTGGACTACCACTTTGACATTCAGACAGCTGCTGATTCTGTCAGGAATCCAGGATGCCTGAGGTCCCTGTCCCTCTTTTCCTTTTTCTTCCTTATTTTACAGGCAGAGAGCTGGAGCAGGCAACTGCAGATCTAAAGGTGCTCAGCAGATACTGCTGTTATCTGGTTTCAGTAATCACACCTGAGATTCATCATCTGCAGTCAAGTCAAAAACTTTGACACTTGATAAAAAAGCAGTTTATTACTTGAGGCATGGTGCTGAAGTAGGACATCTAGCGCTCAAAAAATTAAGTACAGTTGAAATGTGTTTATTTTTTATCAACTCCCATTAATTTGCCTGTTATATCGTTCTTATCGGGCATGTCTGAGTATACATGTCTGTCTTTTCTGTTAATTTTACCAGATTTATTTTTTTGCTTGATTGTTTTATACAAGATTATTAATACATATTATTACTTTTACTTTTCTTTGTGTAAATTTATAGATTATGTTGTTTGGCCTGTGTTATTGTGGCAATGTAAACTTATAATGAACAAACATTTGCCCTTGCATGTTTTAATGATATATATATATATATATATATAAAGATAGAATATATATATATATATATATATATATATATATATATATATATATATATATATATATATATATATATATATACACACATAC
>NC_051440.1:2414968-2416745 GCF_001649575.2 Kryptolebias marmoratus
CACACACACACACACACACACACACACACACACACAATATATAGGACCTTTTTCTAGGACTGTGCTCTTCTGGACAGAGATTTCTGAGGTTGTTCCTGGGATCTGTTGGAGCCACTCTTCCAGTTTGGGGGTCACAGCACCGAGTGCTCTGATGACTACTGGTACCTCTGAAGCCTTGACTCTCCACAGCTTCTCTATTTCCTCTTTCAGCCCTTGGTATTTCTCCAGCTTCTCATGCTCCTTCTTCCTGATGTTACAGTCACTTGGGACTGCTACATCTATCACCACTGCTTTCTTCTGTATCTTATCTATCACCACAATTTCTGGTTGGTTAGCCATCACCTGTTTGTCAGTCTGGATCTGGAAGTCCCACAGTATCTTAGCCCTGCCATTCTCCACCATCTTAGGTGGAGTATCCCACTTTGACTGTGGGACTTCTACACCATACTTGGTACAGATTTGGTACACTATTCCAGCCACTTGGTTGTGGTGTTCCATATACATATGGCTGGAGGAGGGGGTTAAATGTTTGAATTAAACTCAACAATGCCAGTCGGGGATGTTATGACCCAACGGAGTAAAACACCACAGGTTCAAAAATGCACTTAAACAACAGACTGAGTGCTACAAAAATATTATATTTTATTAACAATTCAATTAAAACAGATAATCCTATTTAAAAATCACAGGCTTCAGGCATACTACTTGATCCCTGAGGGAAAAAAAGGCACGAGGTAAAGACAAATGTTCAGTTAGTCTACAAAGCATACATGCAATACAAAAATCAAGCAGATTAATAATCAAACCCAAAAATGATAACACATAAGTTAAATGGATGAAACAAACAAAATCAAGTCCTAAAAACTAAACACACTACAAATCATGTAACAAACTGTTCATATCCAGTCCGGCACCCCATTACAGCAGGGGCAGAGGAGACATGTACCGTCCAATCAACTGGCTGTCCAAAAAGCAGCAATAAATGCAGTAGAGAAGCAGCCCGGACTCTTAAAAGTTGTCACAAACCAAGACAAGACAGCAGAGCATCCCTCTGTGCTGGAGCATTAAGCACAACAGCGTGCAGCCCAATCACGTGCCTAGAAAAAAAGAGCACATTACTTCTGGATTCAGGTTAAATTAAAATAATAATAATAAAGATCTAAATAGCAGGCAGCTTATAAAGGAGCAGAAGCACAGCCTACCAAAGAAACGAGCGGATCAGCAGGTCAGAAGCAGGCAGAAGCCGTGCACTGCAAAGGACTCCAGCTGCAGCCAGCAATGCCAGCGGAGCAACCACGCTGCAGAAACACGCAGTAGGTGTAAGGCATTCAAAGTGCTTTACATCATAAAAACATCAGTAGAATCATTACAATCATCAAAAACATCATTACAATCATAAAAAAAATCATAAAAATCATCAAGCAGATACACTTGATAATCATAAGGAGATGGTGAATATGTAATAAGATATTTTGTCCAGAGCAGCTTTTCACCTGAATGTGTTTGCGGACTACTAATCAAAGGCGGCTCTAAACAGGTGAGTTTTCAGCCTTGATTTAAAGGAATTTAGTGTTTCGGCTGTTTTGCAGTTTTCCGGGAGTTTGTTCCAGATTGATGGTGCGTAGAAACTGAAACCTGCTTTTCCATGTTTGGTTCTGGTTCTGGGGATACAAAGTAGACTAGAACCAGAAGACCTGAGTGTTCTGGAGGGTTGATACAACGATAATAAGTCTTTAATGTATTGCGGTGCTAAACCGTTCAGTGATTTATAAACTAA
>NC_051440.1:2417141-2422553 GCF_001649575.2 Kryptolebias marmoratus
GTAACTGTTTTTATGTGTCCCTTAAGGTTCAGGTCTGAGTCCATTACTACACCCAGGTTTCGGGCCTGATCACTAGTTTTTAGCTGTAATACCTGAAGTTCCGGGCTGACTCTTGATCGTTCCTCTTTAGGTCCAAAGATAATAATTTCAGTCTTGTTTCTGTTCAGCTGGAGAAAGTTTTGGCACATCCACACATTGATTTGTTCTAAGCATATGTTCAGTGCTAGTATAGGTTCAGAGTCACTTGGTGACATCCTAATATAGAGCTGTGTATCATCTGCAATAGTTATGGTAACTAATGTTATTACTTGTTATAATCTGGGCTAGTGGGAGCATGTAGATTAGGGTGAAATTAGGGTGAACCCTCCGTGCATTGTGAGGAGCTTTCATGCCAGTAGCTTCTATCTCCCCCTTTGATGACTGGCACCGCATATGTGTTGATGGCTTGGACTTTGTTCTTACCATTCAGCTGGCTCTTCAAGACCTGCCTTACTCTCTGTAGGTATTTGGCTGTGGCTGACTTCTTTGAGGCCTCATTCTGGTTGCCATTTGTCTGTGTGAAACCAAGGTACTTGTAGCTGTCCTGGACATCTGCAATGTTGCTTTCAGGTAGTTCAACCCTTTCAGTTGTGATCACTTTGCCTCTCTTGGATACCATTTGGTTGCATTTATCCAGTCCAAATGACATACCAATGTCCTTGCTGTATATCCTGGTGAGGTGGATCAGTGAGTCGATGTCTCGCTAACTTCTAGCATACAGCTTGATGTCATCCATTATCCATGACTAATGACTGTTCCTCTCTTGAACAGGTATCCATAGCCAGTTTTTTCAATGATCTGGCTGAGTGGGTTCAGGCCCATGCAGAACAGGAGTGGGGACACCTTGGTATATGCCACATTTAATGCTGACTTGTGCAATTGGTTTTGAATTGCTCTCTCGAGATGTCTTAATAAATCAAATAAATGAGGTGAATGGTAAGGAGATCACAACTGAAATCTGAATTACTTGTTTAAAAAATGTACATGTAAATTAATTCATACCACAAGTAATATATCACAAAAAGATGAACAATTGGAAACCAATAGGAATAACTAGACTATTTTTTAAATGACCAATGTGCAAGTTTTTGTTTATACACATTAAAAAGTGATTTTTATCTCTTTATTTAAACAAGCTAATATAATTTAAATATGACTAAATTAAAATAAGAAAAATATTTTTAAACAATAAAAAAGGAAAACTGGGTAGGTTTACTATTCCATGAAGAATGGTTATAATACAAGCACATGTAAGTTTTGTTGATGAATGAAGGGCGTGTAATAGTTTTATTTGAGCTGCTTCCTTCTGACTGTAAGGAACTGCTACAGTCAGTTTGGTGATTGTTTTACTTCAGATCTCCTAACCCTGACTCAACCTGAGCTTAAACATGCAGCTTTAGGATCATAAGACTGCAACACTCATCACTTAGCTACTGCAGCCCCAATGAAGGATTTTTAATAATAATAATATTATTATTTCTTATCGTAGGAATAAAAAAGACAACTGGAATTCTTTTCAAGTTTGTTAAAGACTTTTTCGTCTCATCTGAGAGGCTTTCTTAAATCATATTGAATCATGTGCAAAGCTTTAATCTGCATGAAATGCTTGGAGCAAACTGCACATTCTAGTCTAAATTAAGAAAGCCTCTAAGATGAGAAGCAAATCATCTTCAGCTCACAAGAAAAAAAGTCTAATTGCCTTTTTAAAACTCTTATTAAGCACAAGGGGAAAACATATAGACCAAGTCTATTTCAGCATAACAAGCAAACAAAAGTAAAGTAAACAAAAATAAACATGTAAATAAAAAGCAGTCAGCACACTTACAGCTGCTTGAATCAAAGTCACATTACTTGACCCAGTCAGCGTTTCTATACATGTTTCTGCTTTTTCACCAAGACATATATTGTGTCACAACTGTGTTTTGTTGTGCTGGAATGGTCATTGGAGCAATAGATGTGGTGAGAGACATGGGTGCCGCATTGCAAGGGAAATAGACCTTGGATGTGACATTTGCGGAGACAAATTGATTAGATAAAACAGTGGGTGAGAATGAACCAGGAAAACACTGGGGCACAGAAGAGGAGGAGAGATGATTGCAGACCTGCATTGGGGGCATAACCCAACCAATAGGTAAAGAAGCTGTAGGACTAGACATCGGCATGAAGGGAAGCATGGCTGTTGTGGGGTTGGCAATTGGAGGTGGAAGTGGCAGTGGGGCTGTGGGGCTGAACTGTGGAGTGGGGGGAGGCATCGGTGTTGTGGGGCTGTTCAATGGCATTGGGAGTGGCAGTGGGGATGTTTGGCTAGGATAAACTGAATCACCTTGATCAACACTATTTCTAGTATGATATAGTAATTTTGACATCATGTCTCTCTGTTCAATCTGCAGAGCTCCAGACAGGACCTGAAAGTTGTCTGTGAGTTTTTCATTCATCTTGGCAAATTTCTCTTCATTCTTGCTACCTCTTATAAAGCTCTTCAAAGGTTTTTCGTTGAGATATTTTGTTATTAGATTATTTGCAGAGGTCAGTGTGTTGCATAGTTCTAGTAGGGCTTGCTCCACCGTGGTAGAAAGTACTCCTGGTCCTGTATTTTCGATGGACAAGACCAGTCTCTCCAGGGCTTTCACTCTCTCTACAACTCGTTTACATCGTTCCTTGTTGTCCTTTAGTCTCTCAACTATCTGATAAATGCATAAGCTCAAGCTCAAGATCTCTTTGATAATGTCAACACATTCCATGATCAGCTCTGTTGAGGTAGAGAAGCAGGAAACTGGAGATGTAAAGATGCCACGAGCTGGAATGAAAGACCACAAGTTACAAATCTCCAAGAAATGTCAGCGCACCCTCAAAAAGTACAACTGATAGAGGATGAAGAGTTCTTAACACATCTAAGTAACATCTAAGTGACCGTTTTTAACTAAATGATCAGGTCGTACTGTTTACAATTATAGGATGAATTTGACTTTAAGAAACAAAATGACTCATGTTTTGAACATCAAAGAGGAAATTAATTTTCATTAAAAACACTTCTCAATCACTTAATAATCTTATGTTTTCCACATGGGTGGTTCACTCGGTGCCATGGCCCCCAAACTGGAAGAGTGGCTGTAACAGGTCCCAGGAACAACCTCAGAGATCTCTGTCCAGAAGAGTGCAGTCCTAGGAACAGCTAAGATACTGCTTAGAACCCTCAAGCTCCCAGGCCTCTGGTAGAAGACCTGATCTTGAAGTGAAAGTGGAACCAATACGGTAAGCTGGGCGTTTTTTATGAATATGTTGTGGAAAGTAAAAGACAATCTTCCCCCCCAAAATACTTTTAATTTCAAAGTTGTAAAGCAACAGAACCGAGAAAAGTGGGTAAAAACTTGTGCTTCTTTTTGCAATAAATACATATTTTGTAATCATTCGTGAGTGGTTGATAAGCAATTTCTCAATGATTGTGACAAATTAGGAACATTTTTTTTTCTTTATTCAGTATAATAGTCAGTTTCTAGAACAAGTTAGTCCAGCATAATTTTAATATTAATTTTCAGTTCCTCCTGGTGACAGTAATCTATGCAAGCCACGAATTCTTTCAACATAATTAAGTAGATGTGGTTTTACTGAAATAGGTGTGGTTTTACAAAAAGTCTGTGACGAGATTAAATGTTCTGCATGCCATTGTGACTGGCTCTACTGAACCATCTCAAGTTTTAGGAGTTTGGTGTGTTTCATTTTATTAGACTTTTTAATACGTTGTACAAAAAGAATAAAGTCATCCAAAAACATCAAAACACTTTACAGTTTTTCTGAAGACCAACTTTGTTCTTTAACGGCAGTAATCACCTTGAATAGTTTTCAGTTAGGAAGTTGGTAAAAAAAAGAAGTCTATGTTTTTGAGAACATCAGCTGTGTTTTTTTGCAGAAACTTACCTGGTTCCCAAAGTATTCGCCTACTCCGTACAAAAAACTATTAATGGTCTATCAACTGCCCTAAAAACACCAAGAACTTAGGTTTCTACAATTATTAAAAGGTACCAGGTTCTTTGGTCGTATCTGCTTATTATACTTTCCATATTTCTTTAAACAGCTCTTCAATATTGAAATGATAACAGTTTTAAAGGAGGATAAACAGAAACCTGCAGTTACAGCTTTGTAAAAGCTAAATGCTTATAACAGATAATGAAAATAAGTAAAGATTCTTAAAATGTGTTGGAATATTTACCTGTTGGAGGATTTTCAAAAGGCAGCTTGTGTAGATGTCCAATGACTGAAAACGAAAGCACTTCTTGTTTTATCATGTCTGTAAAACATCTGAGGAATCTTTCTTCCTCATGTTTAAACAAATACAACTACTCATCTGTACATTGAACTTGATTATCCAGTTTGAGGTTTCATAAAGCAGACTGGATGCTACCAGTCTGGGTCTTTTGGAGTTCAAGATCTCAGCATTTCAGCCTTTTGCTTTTCTGACTGCCTGTTTCTGACCTGACTGCTTGTGTTTTTGACTCTGTCTTTTCCTTAATACACGTGGAACTGCAGTAGTAGTGTGAGATTTTTACAGACACAGCTTGAACATCATGTAAATATACCCATTTCAAATCAATAGCCATACACTGTCTGATGCAGATGTTTAATAATGTTCAATACTCTACAGGTTGGTGTCTCTAACAATCAAATTGGTAACAACAGAACCGTGGGCCGCCAGATGGAGTTGCCGAGAAGACCAACAATTATAACAGTCAGACTCACTGACCGTCATGGCCACAATTTAACACCACATAGCTACTTTTTCTATAAACAAATTTTAAATTATTATTATGTTATCATAAAAAAGCTCAAACCAAAACAAATCTGAGCATTAAGAGGGCTCTATCCAGATAGTTTGTCCCTTAACATGACTCTGGTATTGACTCTGACCTTTCTTCGTTATGTTTCTCTTCCTCCTCCTCTGTAGCTGTTGCTGGTTTGATCCAGGAGAGCAGGGTGCTGCTTCTCTGGGCTGCCTGCTGGAGCTCGCTTTCTTTTTCTTTTCTCAGCCTTTCTTTTCTCGGCATTATGCTGCAATTAGTAAATGAGCTAAATTTATGTTCTGCTGTGTATGAGAATAAAAGGTGTTGTTGGGCAAAAAATTTTACAAATGTGGAGCAACCTGTAATATAGACTTTTAAATTTAGAAATGCTACCTTTGGACTTCCGGCACGGACCACCACCGCAATGGTCGCATAGCCAGAGCGCTCCTGGTTGAACCGGAGTAATTGGAAAAACTCCCCAGAAGAAATATGGATAGAAGCAAATATAACACTATAACGACTTAAAAAGGGGATAAGACGACACCACCACTTTGAGAAATAAACGCCAACTGACTTCGGAGGAGTAAGAGAGACGTTT
>NC_051440.1:2422653-2444371 GCF_001649575.2 Kryptolebias marmoratus
GTAATTCAACAAAGTGGCGCAGTCCCCATTCTATTTTATTTGTTTTTCCTTTTTTGTTTTTTGTTCAATTTTGTTAATTCCTGTTACTGTTTAAATGTGTAACATGTAAAATATTAGAAAGGCAATAAGGAGGATCTGAAATGGAGGAAGTTGTAACTAACAAATGTGATTGGAATTTGTCTTTCTCAATAAAAAGATAATTACAAAAAAAGAAATGCTACCTTTGGCCACACACTGTACACTGTTAAAAAAAAAAAGATATCAGAAGGGAACTTTTTCGTCCAGAAGAAAAAAGGCAGGTACACCACCTCGTGTCTACTTGTCCACGTCTCTGTCTGTCAGTTTACTTTCTGCTGACATCACTATCGCCACATACTGACCTCTGTCTCGCCTGACTCTGCCCTGATCAGATGTCTGATTCCTGCATCTTCAGTACACAATCATCATTCGGGTTGAACCCTCTGAATAGTTCCAAACTCCCTAAACCTTACAAACAGCATCCGTGTTTCTGCCCAAATGTGTGCTGAGACTGCAAATGAATCAGTCCACTGGGAGTTGACTAAACCTTTGAACAACTCAGCTACTGTATAACCACTTACTATAGTGAAGTTCATGAGTTTAACCATCGCCTCCTCTACAACAAAACTAAACTCTGCTACAAGAATGAGCGTTTTGGTATCAGAGTCCACCGCCATTCCTGCATCATGCTGGTGACGCTCCTATATCATTTACAACTTGGCAGAAAATATTTGACAGTTAAATGTTTGTCATAAATTCTGCAGCAGACTCATGGCTGGATAAAAGGCAACATGCCATTTCAATACACCGCTTAAGTCCAGAGGGACAGTGTCTGTTTTACACACTACCAGAACAAGGTACATCATCTTATGAAGCCAGCTGAACTTGAAAGACATTTTGTCCCCTAAGGTAACATACTGGCGGGCAGACACATTCAGACGTGTTCAATGTGCCGATGAAACCGCCAAGCCATGTCACCGAGCTCAGAGCTTTAGCTGCGCCATGTAGTAATGGAAAGTGAACTAATAAGAGATCAGCTCTTTGCTAATGCGTATCTCAGTGCTGTGAAGAACAGGTTAGTGCTGCAGGAGGACCTCACAGTGGACAAAGCTCTAACCATCGCATATCAAGTGGAAGCAGCAGTAAAATAATTGTTACACTGCGCTCAGCTGCAAGTTTAGTCCCTCCTGCACCTCTGCAGGCTGTAGATGCTCGTTTTCAAGGGAAAAGAGGGGCTCAGACAGATCAAGCATGTGAACCTACACCCCATGGTCATTATAAACAGGCAAGTCATAACGAGCAATATCACTGCTGCAGAGACTTGAGGCTTTGTGTTGATCTGTGAACCTACTAAAAGTGTGATAACAAACTGTCCCCCTCTGCCTTATATGGAGGAAATGTTTACAAAACTGTCTGGTGCCACAAATTTTAGCCAGATTGATTTAAGCTCAGTTTACCACCAACTGCCTCTACACCCAAGAATCTGCAGTCTCACTGCTTTCATAAGGCACAAAGGACTTTTTTTTCACACAAGCTCCTTTTGGACTCACTCAGCACCATCTGCTGACCAAAAAATGATGAACACAGTTCTGAAAGATTTGCCAGGAATACAGAACTATTTGAATGGTATCATAGTGTACGGGAACTCTCAGTCCAGATAACCTGATGGCCATCGCTGAAGCTCCTGCACCAAACAATATGACAGCTCTTTGTTTGTTTCTGGGCTTAACCTCCTGGTTCAAGAAGTTTCTACCAAGCTACACAACAGTGGTTGAGCCACTGCGAGAGCTACTTTGAACAAATGCTCAAACTGAACCGAAATAAATTTCTGCAGTGAGAAGCAGTTTTTAATGATCTCAAAACATTGGTCCTGAAAAGCCCAGCACTTGTCATCTGATCCTGAAGCTGTATGTTTGAGCTCAGGTTGAGTCAGGGTTAGATCTGAAGTAAAACAATCACCAAACTGACTGTAGGAGTTCCTTCACTGAGGTGACCCCTGCAGAAGGAAGCAGCTCACATGCTTCATTCATCAACTAAACTTACATGTGCTTGTATTATAATCATTCTTCATGGAATAGTAAACCTACCCATTTTCCTTTTTTTTTTTTTAATTGTTTAAAAATATTTTTCTTATTTTAATTTAGTCATATTTAAATTATATTAACTTGATTAAATAAAGAGATAAAAATCACTTTTTAAATCCTGTGTATAAACAAAAACTTGCACATTGGGCATTTGAAGGGCAAATTCCAGATCATTGCAAAGAGTGGTTATGGATACCTGTTCAAGAGAGGAACCGTCATCAGTCACCTCCTTTACATGGATGACATCAAGCTGTATGCCAGAAGTGAGTGAGACAACTCACTGATCCACCTCACCAGGATACACAGCAAGGACATTGATATATCATTTGGACTGAAAAAAAATAGGTTGAATGGTGACCAAGAGAGGCAAGGTGATCACAACTGAAGGGATTCATCTACCTGAAGGCAACATTGCAGATATTCAGGACAGCTACAAGTACTTTGGAATCCCACTGGCTGAGGGGGTTCAGGTCCATGCAGAACAGGAGTGGGGACAGAGCATCACCTTGGTGTCATTCAGACTACATCCAGGGACTATATCCACCTCCTGTCACCAGGATACAGTCTCAAGCTATGGTTCTGCTGACCAGTAGCTGGTGCTTGGTTCCCCTGGTGTTGGTGCCAATTCCCTTCTGTGTCTATTCATCTTAGCAACATGATGCCTGACAGGAGCTTCCATGTTGAAGAAGAAAGTGCTGAAGCTGCAGAGAGGAGACTGCTGAGCTGCTGGAAACAGCTGCATTAACACATTTCTCCTGACCTAAACACACACATTTGTTGTCTGAGCAGGACTCTAATAATATTTCCTCTTTTAACTTCAGTGACAGAAGTGTATGATTAATGCTCATCTGTCTGCTCTGGGCTGTTTCAGATCAAATTTGCCTCCTCACACCGATCCATCATCACGCTGATCTCTGTCTCATGGTATGAACACAGAAACAGTCTCTAGAGTAAACTGGAGACAGATGACAGTTGGAAAAGTTGTTTTATTTAAAAAGCAAAGAGCTCTACAGATTAAATCCTCCTGACCAGTGTTGGATTGGAGCAGAGTTACTGGTATCAGCTGATAAAAGCTTTAACTGCTGCTAATCAAAAACTAACACTGGAAATCAGGTAGAAAATAAAGAATGCGTGTAAAACACATGTAGATGAGTCCAAGAGTCACCTGGGTAGAAAAATGAAGGAGAAATCAATTCAGCTGCAGAAGGTCTGAGTGCATATCAGGAAGGTGGTTTTAGTTTTTAGTGAATCTTAGTGAAGGAAACAGGTCTCTGGTTACCTCTGGTTACATCAGGTTACCTCTGGTTATCTGCTTTCTGTTTTCATTTGCACAATTTTGAACACAAGAAAACCAAAAAGTCTTTTTATTTTCATGCTCAACTCAGCCCAGACTCCTTGAGTCCACTTGTTTCTCGTTATTACTGTGGGGTGGAGGGGGGGGGGCAGTTTGGACTGTAGGGGGTCAGGGTGGATTGGACTCTTCCTTTAGGATGTCTAAGTGCAGGATAGCAGCTTCTGTCTGAGGCAGAACAGGGTCGTTTTCAGGCAGGACACTCTGGCTGGGGGCGTCAAAAGGTTCCTCATGGTGATCTGTTGGGGCGAGTCTGGTTTCAGGGCCAGCTGAATGGGGGTCCTTGCTGGCTGTGCTGCAGTTGGAAGCCTCGTAAGTGTCAGGTTGTGTGTGGTCTGCCCATGTGGAGGTCCGACCAGCTGCTGGCAGAGGTCCTTCGGCATTTTTAGAGATGGGAGGGCTGAGAGATTCAGTCCCCACTTCTGATGTACTCTGTCTCAAAACGGAGACAGATGCTCCAGAGTCCAGGGTGTGACTGCGACCCAGGGGCCGATCTTTGAGATGAGATCGAGCATTGGAGCTTTTTAAGAAGCTGCTGACTTCCACTGTCTTCCCTCGCTTCAGTCTCCTCTGGTCTGGATTCACCTGCAGAGAAAAACCATAAAAGATCCAGTTCAAGGACAAAGATCCAGTTAGAGGACTAAGATTCTGTTCAAAGACTAAGATCCAGTTTAAAATCTGAGATTCAAATTCCAGTAAGACCCCAAAAAACAGACCTATTTGTGTCTGAAAACTGTCAGCTGACAGGATGCACTTAAATAAATTAACAACACAATGAAACGTCCCACTGCAGTAACATCAGTAATCCACTTAAGTTTTTCAAAAGTAAACATGAAAAACACTAGCAAAATGAAGATGACTGAAGATAAAACACCGAGCCCCAAATACTGTAATAAGACAACATCAGCCCTCATTTATACAGATATGTTCTGTATTTTTTATTTTTTTTACAAATTGAGCTGTAGTGTTGTCCTTTTTACAGATAATACAATAAAAAAAAGCCTCTTTGCAGAAACAAATACTGTGATCGTATCGAAAACCTAACTTTCTATTTGTCAGTTTTTGTCCTTAAATTAGACTTTATTATTATGGTTCTAAAGGTGATTGAACATTTTTTTAATTTCTCTTAATTATTGATTAATCAGAGGCTGATGGAGAAGTCTGTTATTGTTCTAACAAGGTGGAGGTTCTTCATTTTTTTAAAAACTCAGTCCAAAACAGCACCTTGGAGACAAAACGTGACAAAAACAAGTTAACACTTTTTAAACTGACAATAGTTTAGATAAAGAGAAAAAAATAAAAGATTATATAGTGTACCTGGGGGAGACCTGGGGGGCTCCTGGGGGGTGAGCCGGATAAACCTTTCCTCACGTGCTGCATCCTGAACGGAGGCACATCCAAACACACAGAGGTCATTAAAACCAGCCATTTCTTTAGTTTCTGCATTCGTCAGAGGTGGTGGGACTTGTTGGCAGTCTACCTGCTGATGGACTGGGCCAGTTTGTGTCTCCTGCTGCTGCTTGACGAGTCCTGCTGCCTCAGACGCTGAACAAACGAATGAGCTGCAACATTCACAAAACCTGGATCAGAACCGCGTGTTTGGCGGGCTGAGACTGAGTGAAGAGGTGCTACTGATGCTACGACTCACCCAGGGCTCCTTTGGGCACAGACAGGAGTTTGATCGGTTCGGCGTCGGGGGACAGTCCGGATGCCTTCTGCAGAGCTCTCAAGATCTCGGTGTTCTTCGCAAGAGAACACATCAAATTGAAGGCATCATTATTTAAGAGCAGGCCTATCGCCTGTCGCCTTACGTGCCAGAGTTTTAAACTGAGATCATCTTATGATGAAAAATTATGGAGTCGTAACCCTTTTGGTCAAAATCTAAGGTAAGTTCTTTCGGCTGCTCCCTTACTCAGGGGTTGCCACAGCAAGCAACCTCACACAAACGATTTGGCAATTGTTTTTACGCCGGATGCCCTTCCTGCAGCAACCTGGACTCAAACCTGCAACCTCAGGATTACAAGACTGCAGCACTGACCACTGAGTCTGATACTGTAAAATGTCATGCTCAGTGTTGACAGTGTTGGAAATGACTCTCAGCTACTACCACATAATATTTTAGCTCCATATCTATAAAACCTGACCTAATTTTAATAATTTTTGTCATGGCTAGGATTTATTTGCTGTGGCGGCCATCTTGAATCAGGTTCAGTCCAAAAGTCAATCAGTTGTAGATGTGCATCTAATGATTACTTTCTGAGAGCTTCATTAAAATTCATCCACTTATTTCAGCAAGTTCTAGTTAGTTACATTTAAGACTTTAAGACCATTATGGTTCAAATTTAAGATCTGTGTGAATTACAAAAACATGAATCATTGCAAAATTTCTTTCAAAGCAACAAATTTCATTGCCTTTCATTCCAATTTAGTTCAAATAAATCAAAAAACTACAACAAACCAGTTTCAGCAGCAGAGCAACTATATTATTTAACGACGAAGACTGGATGTCCATCAAATTCCCTCTGATAAGACTTCTGCATGATGGGAATTTTATTTTTTCCAATAACATCTGAAATCCTTAGACAGAACTACAGACACAAGGAATGAATGCTAGAGTGGGCACAAAGTGGGCCGAGCCTAGAATACAGTTTTATAAGGCCGGCAAACAAAAATAAACTGAGATTTTCAAAAACTGGCTGGACAAACAGTGAGATACTGACTTACCACACCAAAGTTTAGATCAATATCTGTAAAATGTACTGAGCTCTAGCTGTTTGTGTTTGCTAAAGTCAGTCAGCTGTGGTGGCCATCTTCAATCAGGTTGACTCCAAAGCTTAATCAGATGTAAATGTATATCAAATTATTACTTTTTAGGAGTTTAATTAAAATGTGTCCACTGGCCCACTGGTAAAGGTGATAATTTAGTAAATGGGACAATGTAAGAAATATCTTGATTTCAAACAGTCTGTAATAAAATACAGTCTAAGTAAAATGAGTTTTATTCTGGTTTTCTGTAGTTTTTATACTTTACTGTATTTATGCTTACCTAAACCCTCTATTTTGTTTGGAGCTGATAAGCCTTCTAGCTACTGTTGATCCCATCTGAGATGTTTTTTTAGAGTCTGAATGTAAAACAGACTCTGAGCCTGCTGGCCTTATGTCTCTGCAGTGTGTGTGTGTCTGTGTGTGAGCACCTTGCCACCAAGTTCATAAGCAGAGTCCAGTGGAGTCCTCTGCCTCTTGTTCCTGAGTCCAGGTGAGGCTCCGCTCCTCAGTAGCAGCTCCACCACAGCCTGGTGTCCTCCTCGTACCGCCTCATGGAGAGCCGTGTTCCCCTGATGGTTGGCTACATTCACCAATGCGTGACTCTGCACACACAGTCCAGGTGTTTGGGTCAGGTCATCACATCTGGACGCTGCATCGTCTTTGAGTCAGTGTGTGTGTTTGTGTGTGTGTGTACCTGTAACAGTGTGCCGGCTGTCTCCAGGTTTCCATGGAGACATGCGTAGATCAGGCTCGTGTTCCCATAATGATCCTTCTTGTTTAGCTTAGCATTACACTCCAGCAGAAACCTCACCACCTGAACATCAAAACCACAAGATTTTAGCACCAGTATTCACCAAGGGACTTTTTAGAAACTGATCGTGTTTTACAAACAAGTCAGTCAGTAGGTCGATCAGTCGATCGATAGATAATATCTGTTCACACATGAGCGTCTGCACAAAACTTTCCCTCTCTTTTTTAGATGAAAACACCCTCTTTACTTTGACTGCTGGAACTCCTGAAGATCAATCCAACTCCAACTTTATTTATAAAGCACATTTAAAACAGCATAGGTTGAATAAAGTGCTGAACAAATAAAAGTTAAATATATAGCTATAGTAGCATGCAAAATAATAATAGTACTGTGAAAAACAAAAACAAGTTTACAATTGACTATAAGAATAAAAAAATAAATAAAAGCACAATGCAGAAGTCTCACTTAACTTGAATTAAAAGGGTAAAAAGAAATAGCATTAGCATTGAGCCCAAGTGAAGAGCTCTTGGGTCCTACCTGAATGTGGCTGTTCTGGCTGGCCAGGTGAAGCGGCGTGGTGCTTTGGTTGGTGCGAGCGTTGACGTTGGCCCCATGACGAATCAGTATCGCAGCCAGTGCATTGTGGCCGTGCAGGGCGGCTACATGGAGGGGGGTAAACGCTTCGGCGTTACAGCTGTTCACACTGAGAGCTCCTGCCTGTTGCACCAACAGCTGAGGGACATCAAAAACATCAATAAATACCAGACCCCTCACCGACACGACCCATCCTGACAGCTACACATCACTCAGAAATATTTCGGACCTTCTGCGCAGGAGCACAGTTCGGACACTGACACAGTGGATGGCAGACTGGCACCTCCAAATGTATCTCTTCTTCATCCTCCTCTTCATCTGTCCATTCCAACAGGTACCGCACCTGAGACGCACACATCGTGACTCCTGTGCATGAAATGTCCAAAATAAATGGGTGTTCCTTGAACTTACCATCTGCACATCTCCATCAGCGACAGCCCTCAGCAGCTTCTCCACCTGTCAGACAAACACACACCATCAACCACCATCACTGCTGCAGCTCAGGTTCTGTTTCAGACGACAGTAGCTGGACTGGTCTCACCTCTCTGTGTCGGACTCGCTCGGACTCGGGTCTGGTCTCTGAACCCAGAGAAGATGTGCTGGAGACAGAGGAGCGGCGGCTGCTGCAGTCTGAGGTCAGCGGGGAGCCCCCAGGAGACTGAGAGGACAAAACACAGACATGGATGAAGGCTGAACATCTTCTCTCAAAGAAAACAGACAAAATCAAAAGGTGAAGATGACTTCTGCTTCAGTGCCTGATTAGAATCTGAAAAACTTCTCTGTTGTAGTTGAATTATATAAACATAACATTATATATACAATGTTATGCATCAAATCAGGAGAACCTGAGTTCTTCTTTAAGCATCTGCTCAGTATATCACTATGGAGTATGCTCCCCCACGTAGTCCTCCTATTTCTTTACACCAGCTGTGATTGTGTTGCATCACTTGTTGTATCATCACATAAAATATTACTCAACTTCAGCTTTTGTCTCATTTGGATAATCAGTAAATATTCATATAATTTCTTCATAGTAATATTCATTTACCTGGATCATTCTCAAAAAAACATTTAAAAAATCTATTTAGCCAAGAAAGACAAAGAGTCAAAGAGCAATAAACATGCTGCTTAGACAGCATGATAATTGCACAGGTGTGCCACAATAAAAGGCCACTCTAAAATGTTTGCTTTCACTTTATCGGGAGGTCCAGGGGGTCAGTACACCCGTCAGTATCTGGAGTGACCACCATTTGCCTCATGCAGTGCAACACATCTTCTCATAGAGTTGATCAGGTTGTTGACTGTGGCCTGTGGGATGTTGGTCCACTCCTCTTCGATGACTGTGCAAAGTTGCTGGATATCATCAGGAACTGGAACACGCTGTTGTATACACCCATCCAGAGCATCCTAAACATGCTCAATGAGTGACATGTCCAGTGAGTATGCTGGTCGTGCAAGAGCTGGGATGTTTTCAGCTTTCAGGAATTGTGCACAGATCCTTGCAACATGGGGCTGTGCATTATCATGTTGTAACAAGAGGTGATGGTTGTGAATGAATGGCACAACAATGGGGATCTCATCATGGTATCTCTGTGCTTTCAAAATGCCATCAATAAAATGCACCTGTGTTCGTTGTCCATAATATATGCCTCCCTATACCATAACCCCACCACCACCACGGGCCACTTGATTCAAAACGTAGACAACAGCAAACTGCTCATGCATACATCTGCTATCTTCCCTGTACAGTGAAAACTAGGATTCATCCATGAAGAGAACACCTCTCCAACATGCCATCGAATGTGAGCATTTGAAGGCATATGGTAAAGCAAACCAATTGTTGCAGCTGTTTTCCAGGTGGCTGGTGTCAGACAATCTTGAAGGTGAAAATGCTGGATGTGGAGGTCCAGGGCTGGTGTAGTTACACGTGGTCTGCAGTGCAGTTCTGGGACCGGTTGGATGTACTAACAGGTTCTCTGAAACGTCTTTGAAGACAGCTTGTGGTAGAGAAATGAACATTCACTTTACAAGCAACAGCTCTGGTGGACATTCCTGCAGTCAGCATACCAATTGTACATGCCCTAAAAACTTTCAGCATCTGGGGCATTGTGCTGTGAGATTAAACTGCACATTTTTTAGAGTGGCCTTTTATTGTGGTCAGCCTATGGCACACCTGTGCAATAATCATGTTGTCTAATCAGCATTTTGATATGCCACACCTGTAAGGTGGATGGATTATCTCAGCAAAGGAGAAGTCCTCACTAACACAGATTTACACCAATTTGTGAACAATATTTGAGAGAAAAAGGCCTATTGTTTACATAGAAAAAAATCTTAGCTCTTTGAATTCAGCTCGTGAAAAATAGGACCAAAAGCAAAAGTGTTGTGTTTATATTTTTGTTCAGTATAAATTCCATTGTTGTCTATGGGGACATTTTTTGGGGGCACTTTTGATGTACTGCTACCAAACTGACCACACAATATTCCTGACTGAGTCGAGCTCTCCACCCTCTGAGAGGAGATGAGAATCAAAGCTTGTGACAGAAACAGAAGCATAACAGGTGAGTAGTAACAAGAGTGCTTAAGTACTTTGGACCTCTTAGCAAGAGTCATTTACTGCAGTTAATCACATTACTAATTTAGTAGCTGAATAAATGAGTGTTTCCTAAAATTAAGGAGAAAAACTAAAGACTGAAAAAAAGATTTTGCGCAAGAAAGAGATTATATCATTTTTTTCAGTTTTATTTCTTGATGAAAACAGATTATACTCACATCAACGCTGCTGGACTGATGGTCGTTCTCCAAAGACTGGAAAAGCAGGAGGATCTACAGAAAAAAAAAACCATCAAGATGAGCCTTTTATTTATTTATGTGCCCCGCCACTCACAAAGTGACAGCTGGAAATGGGAACCAGCTCCCCCCGTGACCCAGAAAGGAAGAGAAGGTAAAGAAAAAAAGAACTATTAGGATCAAAAGACATGTTCAGACCTGAGAGGATCAGTCAGTTCTGTCTCCATGGAGCGAGCAGCTGAACCATTCTCAGAAACTTTTCTTTTAAATCAGTGCGTTTACAGGACTGACTGACTGTGTGGTGGTTCAGAGGAAACATAATGAGCCTCAACAACAAAAACAGGACTTCATCTGAACTACAAACACCAATAGCTTCCATCTCACAGACATGCCTTTTGAATTTAGGAATGAAAACTAAATTATACAGTTTATTTTTGTCTTGTGGATTTATTTGATTCTCATCAGTTTTGTGGATTTTAAAACAATGACTGAGTTTTTCTTTTGTCAGAAATTGTCTGTTCTAAAGAGACAGAACAACTTTGTCTCCCTTTTTCTGATTCTGTTGATGTTCAGTTTTGAGTCCAGCAGATCTGCAAAGGTAAAAAAGCAGGACTGCAGAAACAATACGGACTGATCAGAGAACAGCCCGGATTCATCGTCTGTCACAAACTGTCTCAAAGAGCAGTGGATTATCAGAAACATTTTTTTTTAAACTGAAACTGTTGTTCAGATAGTTGATCTACAGAATAAAGGTTTCTTCAGAACTCTCAGTTGAGGTAGATGTTTGCTTTAAATCTAAATCTGAAATAAAACAAGTCAGGAGTGGGTATGGACTGATATGAGATTCTGATGGTATAACTGTGAGCAGAAACACTAGTTTTAAAGTATTAAGACAAAAATGTATCTTATAATTTATTTACTTTAAAAAAAAATCAACTATTAATTTAGCTGCCTAAATACAAACACGTATATCTTATTAAAGATTATTTTAAAAGGTATGAAAGTATAACTATACAAAATAAAATATTTATCATTCTTTTAATTTTTATACACAGATATTACAGAAGCGCATTGCTATCACGCAGGAAAAAAAAATTCGAACGTTATCACGTTAAAACGTGATACGTATCTTGTTAAAACGTGATAATTATCTTGTTAAAACGTGATACGTATCTTGTTTAAACGTGAAAATTTTATGTCCAGGAAGTGGCGGTACTATGCTAGGCTAGTACAGTGGCTAACAGGAATTGGTCAGGTTTCCCTTCATGTTTGGTCTACACGGATACGGATGCTGCTTTGCACTGTGGTTAAAACCATAAATAGTATGCTACTCTGACCAGGATTCTAAACAGAACGGGACTGCACAGAAGGAAACGTCAGTCCGGTCCTCTAGCTGTGGCGGCGTTCCTAACTGACTGTCTGGATCGAAGCTGAAGTTGGCTTTCGATTGTAGCTTCTGATTCGGGAAATGGCTAAAGAGCGATTATAACGGAGGCTCAGCTGTATTTGCTGAACATTTTCTGCTCAAATTTGTATTGAACTGTTCAATAGGTGAATAACGGCAACGACTGTTCGTAACCAAGCAACCGAAATCAACAGAAGGCTAGATAGCAGCAAAAGACAAAACTAGATCCTGTTAAGCATTCTTCAAAATAAAAGACTTCCTCTCTCCAAAATAAATCATAAATAATGCTTAACAGGTTTTAATAAGATACGTATCACGTTTTAACAAGATAATTATCACGTTTTAACAAGATACATATCACGTTTTAACGTGATAGCGTTCAAATTTTTTTTTTTCCTGCGTGATAGCAATGCGCTTCCGTACAGATATAGATGAGTAATCTTAGAAAACACAAAGAATATGTTGACAGTCTACTTAAAATCTGTTGGCTTTTTCCTAAACTCAAAACAGATTTTAAACCAATTTAAACCAAGCAGTTTTATGAGTGTTTTGATTTCTGATTATATTAAGGATCAAGGCTAAAATTTCAATTTAATCACAAGTATTGAGAATAAATTTAAACTTGTAATTCAATACAATATAGTGTCAGAGAAAACACCAGAGACAAATGGCTGCACCTTACTTTTATAGTTTATTATCATTCTAAAGTAGTTGTACTTTTATTACTTCTCTGTTTTTCTGCTCTTTGTCAAATAACTTAGCTGATATTAGGAATTAATTAGCTGGTTATTAGCCCTAGTAGGCTGTATAATATGCTAACATGTTCACTCTTGCAGCTTGTTGCAAACGTGTGTTTCAAAACAGTGGTACCTTGAAGAGAAATGAGTATTGTTCCTGTGATAGATGAGCCATAACTGCTGGATAAAATGTTCAACTAACCAACATTGTCTTCTTTAATGAGAATAAAAGAAAAGAATAAAAGTTGAGAGGATTTTCCTTCCTCTAAACTCTTCCTTCTGTACACAAGTGAATGACGGCTCGGACCAAAATGTCTCTGATATCTCATTCAAATGCATTTAAACAGTAGGAATGATACGACTGAAAACTTATTGGTGATACCATGACTTTTTAATACCATGGTACACCTTGAAACTGTTTTTTGGAACACGCCTGGTGAAGAGAGTTCTGCTCTATCAGAGGGCTGTGCGGTTTTCCATCCTTCAAACTGAAAACCTACATTTATCTATCTTTGTAGATTCAACACTTTAAAGTTTCTGCATGCTCAGGGACACACATCTGACTCTGTAGCCCATCTGCCCTCTGACCTTTGAGTTGAGTACACAATGCAGAGGAGACTCTTTGTTCTTGTTGAAGATGTGGGTGCTCGCCCCGTTCTCTAGCAGCACCTGGATGATCCCCTCATAACCCCAGCGGGTTGCCATGTGCAGCGCTGTGTCACCTTTATCGTTCTGGATGTCCAGGTGGCAAGTATGGACGTCGTAGTAGACCAAGGCCTTCACACACTGAGGAGAAGAACAAACAGAACCAACACCACAGGAGATGCTCTCTGTTAATCACAGCGAGGTCTGAACTGGGTCACTGTTATAAAAACATTCTAGTTCAAGTAAGTTCATTAAAAATAACAATGATTTGCCTGAGTGCATTTTTATTGTGTGTTTTACCCAATTAGCAAAACAAAACTTATTAGACAATGAAAAATTTGCATTCCATAATGAGATCAGAGTTGGGCTCTAAGTCTAACAGCAGCTTCAGAAAGTATTCAGACCCTCTTCATTTCATGTACCGTAGTTTTATTATGTTGCAGCCTGATGCTACAATCAATTAAAATAATTTTTTTCTTAATCTACACCCAGTACTACACAATGACCAAGTAAAAACATAATTTATTATTATTATTTTTAATAAAACTGAAATATCACATTTAGATAAGGTTTCTAAATGCACTTATCTAAATGTGAAACCTTTTGCAACAACACTTGAAATTGAGCTCAGGTTCCTCTCATTTTTCCTGATCTCTGCTGAGATGTTTCTACACCTTTACTGGAGTCCACGTGAGGATTAGAGGTCATGTGACGCCATGATTGAGTGCAGAGGAGTAGGCGGGCCTAAAGCCCCACAGTGTTAGTGGACAGACTCTGGTTCCAAAAACCCAACATGGCAGCTTCTGTAAACAGGGTCCTGCTGGCTTCAAGTCCCGATAACAAGAGAAGGAGGAGACGTGAGGTCTATAAAAGAAGTCTATGGTCTGAATACTTTCTGAAGGTGCTGTATTACACTCAAGATGGGTAAGCTGAATTAAATACCTACAGATTACACTCTCTTTTAACAATCATAATGTTTGCTTCAGTCTACATGTTTCATTTTGCTTTATCTGTCTGAATCTCTGTGAAGAAAGCTTCTAAAAGATCTTGAATATAAACGGTTTTAATGTCAAACATTTACAAAGAATAAGAATGAGAAAAAACAGAATTCTCACATCTGTGAGTTGCATGAACACAATCCACGCAACGCTGACACTCTGCATCTGAACATGAAACATTCTGTTGGTGAAAAAAAAAAAAGAGTGATTGACATACGTCCTCATGTCCGTGCATGCAGGCGAGGTGAAGCGGCGTGTTGCCGTTGTTGTCCTGAGCATCAGCATTGGCCTTGTAGTGCAGCAGCAGCAGCTGGACAGAGGGGAAGGAGCATAGATCACATGACTTCAACCTGAACAGTTTTAATGCTACATAACATCAAATTGATTTTTTATTTGCTTTTTACAGACCATTCCAAGTTTGTTTGAAAAAAACAATACAAAACAAAACTTCTTCAATACTATGTCTAAGTCATGACCTTTTAACTGTGCCTGGACCTGCTTAAGTTTCAGAAAACGCAGGACTGAAGAAGTTCTCTGACTCTGACTAAAGAAGTTAAACAAATAAATTGTAACAACAATTATCCAGAGTATCAGAACTAGAAGATATTTTACTTTATTCACATCAAGCAAAAAAAAAAAGATATGAGCAAACATTTCATCCAGCAAAAATGGACAATAACTGTCCTGAATAAAAAATAAGAATTAAAGCAGCAGATTAGCATCGTAGATGTGCAGCTAACTGCTGCGACTGCATGACCCTATCTAGTCAATATGGGGCAAATCTTTTGAGCGATGTTTCCAACAACTTGTTGAATCTATGACATGAAGAATTAAGGCAGTTTTGAAGGCAAAAAAGGAGTCCAACCCAGAACTAGCAAGGTGTACCTAGTAAAATTGCTGGTGAGTGTAATCATCAATGCAACAACAGAAAAACCCCTCCTATGTGCCTCCTGATCCTTCTCAGGTAAAACCCATTCCTGTCACAGACCAACTCCCGTGTGGACACTGAAGCACAGTGTGGGGGTGTTAGTGAGAGCTTACAGAGACCCCCTGGTATCCACGCTGACAGGCCAGGTGCAGAGGTGTGAAGGCATGGTAGTCTGTAGCATTAACTGACGCTCCTTTTCGTACCAGCATGTCGATGAGCTGAGCCTGACCTGAAACATCAAACACAAGCAAGCTTTAGTTTTTATTGAAACGATGCTCCCACCATGTTTTACACACAGACACACACACCATTGCCCCTTTTCCGGCTCACTTTGCAAGCGTTTCCACGGGCCTTTTTCGAGGCCAGCCCCAGCACTTTTTGGCTCTGCTTCAAAGCAGGGTCCAACCGGGCCGGCCCTGCTTTCGTGGGTTACGCAAGCTAGCTCCTGTTCACTCATTGGTCGTGGGTATGGTCAGATTGAAGCGTAAGAAGAGCGAAGAAAACACCGATAGACAATTTTGGAACGGTAGCGAAGTATTAGGACTATAAACAACAGCGTTAGCTTACCCTGCAATGTTTGTCCCCCAGGTGCTGTAAAGCCTAAAATGTCCGGTGGATAACAGCTGTCCAACTCCGTGCAATAATCACAGCATCCAGAGCTTTTCTTCCACTGCGCCTCTCTTCCTGAAGTTTCAGGAAAATCCCCAGAAGCTCAAAAAACAGCAACAACACAGGGCCAAAGTTGTCCATAGCTCTTCCGTTGTTTACACAAATGCGGTAGCGCGCGGTGCAGCTTTGGACCCCGCCTCCCCCCTCTCACCAACACAAGGAGGCGTTCCTCTACTACCGAGCAGACTGGTGGGTGGAAACGCGATGCATTGTTTACAGAGCCAAGCAGAGTAGAGTGGAGTGGAGTGGGGCTGCTCAAGTGGAGCCAATGGAAAAGGGGCATATGTGTGTGCATGTGTGTATGTATGTTAGCAGTAGCTCACCACAGACAGCAGCAGCGTGCAGGGATGTGTAACCTCTGTCATCTCTGGAGAACGGGGTAACAATGGACAGATCATTCAGCCGCCTGAAACACAACCAGGAACATGCCTTATTTTACAAATGCAGAGTTACAGATTATGTAGAGTAGTGATTCTCAACTGGTGGGTTGTGAGCCAAAAGTGGCTCACGACATGTTTTCAGTGAGTTGCAGGAATTGTGTGGGCAAAAGATGTAAAAAAAATGCATCAATGCTCTGATTGTTATCACAGATGTTTGAATAAATGACTCAAACTTTTTAATAAGACATTGTTTGTTATATATTCAGTCAGTATGGACCCTGCTAAAACTGCATCTTTTTGAAACTACTTCTCAGTTATTGGTCTTAATATTTCATGTTTGTGAAAGCAGTGTTGAGTTTGTTTAAAAACAAGATGAAGTTACTGAAGTGAGTTTTGTTTTTTAATAAAATGCAGCTAATTGAGTGTAAAATAAATATTTCTCTCTCTGGTATTGCCACTTACTGGTTGTTTGGGGTGTCACGAAACTTGTTTCTGTGTGTTGGCATACTGTGATATTCTATTGTACTATCTCAGGTTCAAACTGCACCATGTTATCATTCAATAAATTTGAGAAGTTGAAAATTTTCCATGGTGGATCCCCAAGCCAGTCCAGATGAGAATTACTGGTACAGACCACTGGTTATTACCTGGATGTCCTGTTCCTCTGATGTGTGGACATAAAGTTTCTCTCTGCACTTTGATACTCTACACAAACTCAGAATACAGCAGAGGGATTGACTCACTGGTTGCTGAAAACCAACCAGGTTCTTAAGATGAACAAAGTAAGAAGCAGCTCTAGCACAAGTCCAGAGCTAGCACTGGAACATCTTTAGTGGAAAATCCAGAAAACTGTGATCTCAGAGGTTGCGACTATGGAAAAACTTAATGTTGAAAGGAGGACTGATCTATCGCAGTGTAAATTTGATCCTTTTTTTCTGAGCTTCAGCAGAATGTAGCACCTCCTGCTGCACTGATCACCTAATTGATTGAACCTCTGCAAATGCCTTTATAAACTCACCTGCTGCCACTTGTTATCTTAGTGATCTTGGTCTGTTCCAGTCCAAGTTGTCAGACAGCCTGGGTTTATCTAATTCTGCCTAGTATTTGTTGGCTTAGTAAATTTTTTAGATTATTGTTTTTGACCCCAACCTATCTACTGATTAACCTTACTTGGTTAGACCAAGTAAGGTTTGTAACAGCCTCAGTTTAAAAACCTTTTCTGGCATATTCACCTACTTTGTCAGGACCAGTAGTAGACCAAAGTCTGGTCCTAATAAGGTAAAACATACTTTTTGGGTTAGGGGTTTGGTGTAGAGCTAAGGTGTGAATTGAGTTTAGGTTAGGTTTAAGAACAACAGAAATTAATTTATTTTATTAACCTTTATTTAACCAGGCAAATACCATTGAGATCTCAGATCTCTTTTTCAAGGGAGGCCTGGGCCTGAAGGCAGCCTAACATGCATATTTTTAGACTGAGGGAGGAAACCGGAGTGCCCGGAGTAAACCCACACAAACACAAGGAGAACATGCATAGTCCAAACAGAAACAGAAACGACCTTCTTGCTGTGAGGCAACAGTGCTAACCACTAAATCATTGTGCTGCCTCCATGAATACAAGTCAATACAATGTCCTAATAAGAATAAAAACACAAAATGTGTGTGAGTGTACACTGACCCAGACAGTTGGCCGTCACAGAGGTCACAGGAACAGAGAGGATGACACATCTTCACATCTTCATCAGCCTGGCCTTCACTCAGAAGATGTTCCACCTCTGCTTCGTTTCCATTTGCTATATGCTAAACCACAGACAGAAAATGGGACAATGTAAAAGATGAATGTCTGAGGAAAAAAATGTCCATTTTACTGTCTCTAGTGAATGAATAAGTACCACAGGGCAGAGTCCAGCATTGGGACTGGGATCAACACAACACAAGATTGATTTTGAAGGTACCTGCGTCCAGTGAGCAAAGGACATTTAGTGTCTGTGGGTGATTTTAGAAGAAAAACACACTAGACTGAGACCAGAGTGTCAGCTTTCAACTCTTTCTGGACAGAAATCTTAAGACAGATGTCTCCATTTCATTTAAATGTCTTATTTTGAGTTCTGAGCCACCTAAAAATGTCCAGCAAGTAATTTGAAATGTAGCTCAAGGTTTATCTGTTTTTTAAGATCTTATTCATATTTATTATGATTCTGGCACATTTTGTTTTTGTGATGGATTGGAGTGAGAGTTGAGTCCACACCGAGCCTGCACATGACATAGATAGAAATGAGGAGTGGAGAAGGAAGAGTTTTATCTTTTTAATAGAGTAATGGTTTGTCATCTGGAGGAGGTGCCCCTTTAAATCAGGGATGGTCAGAACTACTGCAGATCTGAGTGGGACATTCATCATTTGGGCAGACTAATGCACTGGTTTTGTCCAACATCTGTTTACTTGTGATGTGTGCCTGTGTATGTGGACCAAAAAAGATGCTTCAAAGGAAAGGAGAGATGGAAGATATCCTGCTGTTGAAATTTCAGTGAATAGTAAAAGTTTTAAAAAAAATCAAACAAAATATAACTAATTTAGTATTACTAGTGCTTTTTATTTTTTTTAATGAAGTGCAGTTCCTTTTTGTTCTGTATTTTGGTAAAATAAAAACACTCCAAATAGCATAATAGGGACAACATTTCATAAAAACAAATCCCCAATTTTTGACCACTTAAAGTAAAAAGAATCTTGTAAATCTAGAGTTTTATTTTATACCATTTCCCCCCATTTACGGCTACACTTGATTCACTTGGTGTGTGTGTGTGTGTGTGGGGGGGGGGAAGGCCACATCAGTCATCTGAACTGAGTGATGAGGTCACGGCAGCCCTGTCTCAGCTGTCTGAGGNGGGGGGGGGGGTCTTCCAAAAAGGGAGGCACAGCATGAAAAATAAGAGAACCACAGCATTAAAGGGATCCTGTCTCCATCTACAGGATCATTTACCCCCACACAGAATAAAGAAAGTCATCCAGGTATTTTACCACTGCACAAAGCTTCGCCCTTTTCTTGGGTACTACGGTAAACACAATTTGTTTTCACCTAAAAGAGGGCATGGTTGTTTGAAGGAGAACAAAGTGATGTGGTCCAGTTTATTTGGTAACTGTGTTAAAGAAGCTGATGGATTTAAAGATGCGAGTTCAGCTCACCTCAAAAAGACAATGGATGGGTGTTTCAGTGTTATGATTCAGCAGACTCATCCTCTTCTTAAACAGGGTCCTGTCATTAAATTCCCCAGAGACCTGAAGGGGAAGAGGAAAGAACTGTTCCCACAGCTGTTCTTAAAGGTACTGTGTGTGTGAGCAGTGAGTATGTCTTACACAGTGTACTTCCTGCAACTTCCCCAGGTTGATGAACTCCACTGCTGCTTCAAAGGTGCTCAGACAGTAGCTGAGCTCATCTTTACTGGAGTGGCTGAAGCAGAAGTTTCTGATGTAGCTCAAGTTGGCTATCCTGAAATAGCACACAACAACAAACAACTTACAAAGCTACAAAACATTTTCTATAGCTAAGGCATTATTGCATTGCTATATTACAAAACAAAACAGTTTAACGATAACATCAAGTCTCAAAAGCTTCATAATGTCCAAAAAGGTCAAACAACTGGACTTCTATTCTGTAGCTGTAGACATTTGGCTTCTCATTCAAGGAGGTTTATCAGTTTGATTGAGCGGTTGCAGTGGGTATATGCATATAAAGAAAGAATGTCTTTGCAAACCAAATATGATTTCACCACAACACAGCACCCCATTGAACTTTTACCGTCTCTCCATGAAAAGATTCTGGTCTGAAATTTTTTCTCATGTTATCTCATGTAACAGGAGAGGATATCACTCCTAATGTCTTAACTGCTTCACTTGATCTCTCTTCTGCTAAAAAGGACTTAATTGCATTCACAACTCTGCTGGTCAGGAGACTAAATTAAATTAAACTGAAAGTCTGCAGCTCCACCTACATATACAAGTTGGATTAAAGAGGTCCTTTATTTCCTTAAATTGAAGGGGGGAAAAAAACAGGTCGACTTTGGTTGGTAAAGCTGAATCTCTTTAAATGACCTGAAAACACTTTCTGTCAGATGTTAAAGGTACAGATTGTCAGATCATTCTGAACTGAGGACCACAGTGATGTGCCTGTGCGTAGGTAATTTTATTCATATTATTATTTATTTATTATTTTCTGTTTTCCTCTTTGTCCTGTGTTAAACTGGAGATCCTACCAAGGCGTACCCCGCCTCTCGCACAGTGACCACTGGAGATAGGAACCAGCTCCCCTGATTTCGCTTCACTAGTTTGATAGGGGTAGGAGCCAATGTGGGGGGTGTTACTGTAGTGTTAGCCCTTCAAAAAATCTGTAACAATCACTGAATAAATATATATATCTTTTTTTTTTCTTTTGTAAATTAAGAGATCAAAAGAAGAAGAGCCAAGTCTAAAAAAATTTCTCAACCAGGTAAACAAGATCTGAAAGTTGTGTTTTTAGGAAGCAGGAACAAATCAAAAGTCTGAAACAGGATCTGAGGAATGCATCATCTATGATAAGTTCTTATCTAATAGCTCTAAGAATCATGTTGTTGGAGCTAAAATCTAATTTTCTGTTCATCAAACTGTTATCTGTGTTTTTCACTGATTCAGCTGAAGACATGGGACCAAATTGCATTTGTGACTGGCTTCTAGGAACAAAAAGCCTGAACTAATTTCAGCTCATCTTTTTGTTGTTCATGTGTTGACCAGCAGATAGTCAGGTGCAGGGACAAATCTTGACAAACAGCCAACAATGTCTGGCTCCTTGGACGATGAACATCTAAAATCCTTTTCTGGAAGAACACTTGACTAAAACTTATTTCTCAGCCAGTAGACAGACTGTAAAGATAGAAACAACCATTATCAGTGCCTTTAAAGTCTGACGCAACATGTTGAATTTTGTCCTGTTTCATGAAGATGTCACCTGAAATGGTTTTCTTCCCTCCTGTTTGTTAGTCATTTGGTTTTAGATGTTAGTTAAAAGTTCACAATGAATGTGCTCACCAGTTGGGGATTTCTGTCTTCACCAGGAGGTAGAGGACAACAGAGAGGAGGTCGTCTGCACTCACAGCTTCGATACTCACTGTGATGAAACGGCACAAAAATAATCAACAAATTCATATAAAACATTCAGTTTTTACTTTTCATATCCCAACCACAGGCAGACACTGTCTGCTCAAACTGGAGGACAACCTTCAGCTGCTGCCAAATGTCACACCACTGAGCAGACTAAATGGTATTTTCACCATATATGCATACATAAACACCATATTAACAGACATATACACTCCTGATCAAAATCTTAAGATCAGTCAAAAAATTTGCATTTTGCACTATTGGATCTTAAGAAGGTTCTAAGTAGAGCTTCACAATGTTAAAGGAAAAAATCAGTGCAAGAGACAAGAACTTTTGAACAGGGAATTTTCTGCAAACTGCATTTACACTCAAACATGATTTTTTTCAGCTGATCAAAAGTTTAAGACCATAGTCTTTAAAAGCCAAAAGCTGTGCAAAAATCTGGATTCCATGTCATTTTCTGTCAAGTCTTTACAC
>NC_051440.1:2445109-2458938 GCF_001649575.2 Kryptolebias marmoratus
TGTTCCCCGGATCTAAACCCAATTGAGAACATTTGGGGATGGATGGCAAGGGAAGTTTACAAAAATGGACATCAGTTCCAGACAGTGGATGCCCTTCGTGAAGCCATCTTCAACACTTGGAGCAACGTTCCCACTAGCCTCCTGGAAAGACTGGCATCAAGCATGCCTAAACGATTGTTTGAAGTAATCAACAAGAACGGTGGAGCTACTCATTACTGAGTCCTTCTTTTTGACACTTTGATTTCTGTTTTGGGGGTTTTCGGGGTTTTTTGAGCTATGGTCTTAAACTTTTGATCACCTGAAAAAATCATGTTTGAGTGTAAATGAAGTTTTCAATTAATTCCCTGCTCAAAAGTTTTTGTCTCTTGCACTGATTTCTTTTTTTAACATTGTGAAGCTCTACTTAGAACCTTCTTAAGATCCAAGAGTGCAAAATGCAAATTCTTGCAATTTTTTGACTGGTCTTAAGATTTTGATCAGGAGTGTATAAAAGATCCTGCATGGAGCTCCAGACTGAGGGTGATTGATGGTCATTTTATATTTCATCAGTTTCTGAGTTATGGCTCCAAAAGTTGTGACCTTCTCAAAAAGCTATTTGCTAATGGTCTTGTCGTCCATTCCAGCCTTGCACAGATTTATTATCTGGTCCCTAAAGTCTTTGGTCTGATCTGGTTGAGAGGCTGGAATGGAACGAACTGATTCTGTGGACATGTGGGCTTTATGAACATAACGAGCTGTGATCTGGAGGGGCCGATTGATTGATTATTATCTGTGTACCACATGAGCATGTAACCAATCTGTGGGAGCCAGGATTCTGTGCGGTTTGTTGGAGATCAAATACTTATTTCACTCAATGACATGACAATCAATCTGTAACTTTTCTATCAATGTTTTTTTTCTGGATTTTTAGTTAGTGTTCTGTCTCTATCTTTTAATACAGTTTGAGTTCTTTCAGTGTTTTGCTTCTCCTCATGTAGAGATTAGAACCTGGGTATTTACCTGTGCGTCTGGTGGTCTGGGTGGCGGTCAGGACAACTCTGCGCAGGCAGAGCAGTTTGAGAAGAGGTGACGTCTTCTGGTTGAGCTGACTCAGCTCCCTCTTTGCCCGAGACAAGTTCATACTACAGATAAACAGAGAGCCGCATAAAGGACACCTCAGTCACAAACCAGAAAGCAAAGAAAATAAAACCTCTTGAAATCTGAAGAGCAAGTTTACAACATGAAGGCCTATCTGTGAAGGGATCCTGCAAGAATCAAATCAGGCTGATATCTGTGCTGAAGCTAATCCACAGAAGATGAGACTAAAAGTAAAGTTTGTCAGAGACATTACAAATCTAATTAATCAGCACCAAGGCTTGTCCCATCAGGTAATCTTGTCAAAGTTACCATATTAAAAAAATAAAACCGTTACCATGTCAGAAATGCTGTGGAATATTTAGTTATGTTTAATATTGTTTTAGTTTGAGGTTGTTTTGTTCTAAGAGGATGATGATGATGATGATGATGAACTGACCTGAACTCTGGTTCGACACCGAGCTCCTTCTGCTGCAGATCCTGCAGACTCCTGGTGGTTTTATTGAAGGCAGCATCCTGTTGATGAGCAGCAGAAGATGCATGTTGTTTTAGTGAACATGTTGCTCACAAGTACTGTAGTGCAGGAGTCACTGCATCTTTCTCTTGTTTTTATGATCAGGAAAAAAAATATGTAGAGACCACTCCTGGAGGAGTCCAGTTGTTTAACCTCATGTGCTTTAATTTGTGTAAAATATATTGTCTTGATTAAAAGATGAATGCTCTGACTTCATAAACATCTATTTTTTTTAAATCAAAAGGCCTAGCATTCTTTGAAGGAATGCGTACCACCCACCACCTTTCATGCCAGAGTTTTCAACTAAGAAGTTTTTATGTTGAGCAATGATGGCATTGTAGTCATTCTGGTCACATGCTGAAAATAACATTATGCACAATCTCATGTGAAATTACATGTCAGACTCAGTCTGTGTCAGGAAAGACTCAGCTACTACCACATCTAATTTTAGCTCAATATCTGTTATGATAGTAGCTGAGAGTCATTCCCAACACACTCTGCGGCGGTGTTGTACCGAGTGAATCGACTGAAAGGGAACTACAAATGTTAATGCTCATAGTGTTTCCTATTATTTGTCAGTAGTAATAATTTCTGTGCAATGGGGCAAACTTCACCTTGCCCTACTAAAACATCATTTCATATTTCGAGAACTGACCGGTTATCTGACACTTAAGTCAGTTGGTCAGTCTCAGAGCCACGCTCTGAGACGAAACATTAAGTGGATTTGAAGCTAATCCTGGAGAAGAAACTCAAAAAAGCACTATCTGGAAAATAAACCATGGCTCTAATGTGGTGTGGTTCAATAAGATAATGTTGGTAATGGTCAGCAAGCTAAACAAAGCCTCTTTGGTTTTTCATGTCTTTTTAGAGGATTAAAATCTTTTGTTGGAATACCAGGGACAGTCACAGCTCAGCACACTGGTCATGTCATTAATCAAAAACCAGCTGATTCACGATCTGCAAGATTTAATGACAAGTGAAACATCATATTTATTAAATCCAATCCTTCGTGAAGTGTACATGGGTATGAAATGGTGATGTTGAGGTATGACGTCACAAAAAGCACGAAGCACCCAGGAGCAGACCTGTCCATACGATGCTGTTAGAGTGATCTGAGTGGTGTTTAAAGCTGAACCCTGTGGAGGATTGACACTGATCAGTTTGTTGGATTGAACTCCGGTCTCGGTTTTCTCTGTGAGCCTTCCACAGCAGGTAGATGTGAGGCTGTTGATGTGTCTGTTTATTGTTACCGCCTCTGTAATGCTGTCATGGTCACTACTGGAGTGATCCGAGGTGTGATGCTGAGTTCCTAATGCAAGGCTGTTACGGGCATGTAAAGAGTAGAGCTGTCTACTCAATCATAGCCCTGTCCTCCTCAGTCTCTGATTCTGACACATAGAAACACATTTTTGTATGTTTGTTTGTGTTGGACATGTTAGAAGTCAAAAGAAAAGAGTAAGGTATATTGTGCTCCACCACTTTTCCTAGAAATAAAAATGGCACTGCTCTGAGGACTACACATCTAGTTATTTTCAAGGTTTGACCAAAACAGCTACAAGTCCATCATAACATGATTTTAATGTAAAACACTGGCATGAATGGAGGTGGGCGAAAAGCATTCCTTCAAGGAATGCTCAGCTTTTAATAAATGTTTTTCTTTTTGAAAACAGCATCAACACTGTATTTATTATTGTGCTGTATTAGTTGTATCCCATTGGTTGTAAAGTTTTAGGAAAAAAAAACAATCAGTGTTCTTGTCAGAAATAAATCCCAGGAAATGTTTGGTCTGAAGAAAAACTCTGATGGCTTGAAGTCTGGAGCTGACATTTAACCATGTTTGGTTCAGGTTGGTCATCTTTTATTTAAATAAGCCCAGGTTTACACCACCTTCTGAGCAAGAAACAACTAAATTGGACATTTTTAGATCACTGTTAAAAACATTTATCAGTAAAACTGTTGGTTTGATTAGCAGAAGAACACAAAAACAATATGGATGGAAGAGGGTCAGGGAGGATTTCTAACAGCTTAATAAAGTTTCTGCACATGCAGTTATGTACATGAGAGCAGGACCTTCTGGGTTTGTGTAGATAGGCAATGAGAGCTCAGACTTACGTGGCTGGCTTCAAGAGTTCCCACAACGTTAAAGATTAAATCATGGATACCATGATGAACGTAGATCTAAAATGAGAAAAAAAAAACATAAAAAAAACAAACAATGTAGAAAAACAGACCAAGATCAAAGGAAAAATCTCTACACAAATTCATTACATTCTAATTTATGTACATACATATTCAGTGACAACAGAAGACAACACTGTCCACAAATAAGTCCTTCTTTTAACATTTTTAAACAAAGTGCTTTTTAGGCGCACAATACAAAACTTGATGTAAGGAGCAATGACTGCTTAGCTTTCTTAACCTACAAAAATATACTTGAAATATCAGTTTTAAGGTAGAACTCGCAAGTACAATACAGCCTAAAATTAGTCAAAATATAGCAAACTTGAGTACTGTTCTGTGATTGCTTGATCACATCCATAGATATTCATCATCTTGGATGTTTCACCCTTTTATTGTTGTCACACATCAATAAATTTGCCTTTTTGAAATAAATAAATACACACACACACACACACATATAAAACCATTTCAAAACAGTTTTGAAAAGGAATATGGGATATGTGTAAATTTACCAAGAGCGGGGACACTCTCAGACTCTCAGTGAGAGTGAAGGAGAATAAAGAGAGATCACAAATACACCTGTGGGCACTCTGAAGGAGTTAAAGCTTCAGCAAGTGAGATGGGAGAGACTGAATATACATCACAGTTCTTTTGCAGACAGCATCGGGAGTGTAGTAGTTGGGGTTAGCCGACTGTAGCTGTTGCTGGCAACACGACAGCTTAGTGGTTACAACTGTTGCCTCACAGCCAGAAGGTCCTGGGTTCAAACCCCGAGTTGGAGTCTTTCTGAGTTCTCCTTGTGTTTGTGTGGGTTTCCTCCAGCAGCCTAAAAACATACATGTTAGGCTGCCTTCAGGCCCAGGCCTCCCTTGAGAAATAGATCTGTGAACTCAGTGGGACTTGCCTAGTTAAATAAAGGTTAATAAATCCAGGATTTCCCTATATTGTGCAGCCTTTATTTTAGCCTTGATCTTTACAAGCTTTTCAGGGCCGACTGCTAAGAAACACTTGACCGTGGAGTCTTCCACATGGTGTTTGGCAAACTCTAGACAAGATTTATCATGGTTTTCTTCAACACGGTCTTTCTCTTTGTCACTCTCCCATAAAGCTCAGACTGGTGAAGAACCTGGACAGCAACTGTTGTAGCTCAGTCTCTCCCATCTCACCTGCTACAGCTTGGATCTCCTTCAGAGAGCTCCCAGGTTCTCCTTCTTCACGCTCAGTCAGTTTGTGAGGATGGCCTGCTCTTGGTAGATTTACACGTCCCATATTCCTTCATTTCTTGATGATGGGTTTAACAGAACTCCTGGGGTTGTTTAGGGCCTTGGGAATCATTTTGTATCCATTCCCGGACTTGTACTTTTCAATCATCTTTTCTCTGAGTTGAATTAGGACAGTCGGGGTAAATGTTTAAACAGTCACTTATTTTACATCACATATTTTTATTTAATTAGTCTTACTTGATTTCACTTTGACATTTAAGGTTTTTTGAAAATTCTTTGTGAGGAAGGCCAATTTATATTGACCATGGTTGATTTATAATAGCAATAAAAAACATCAAGGGGGTGAATACTTTTCATAGGTATTGTATTCATGAAGAAGTGGGGTAAGTCAGTAGGGGCAGGGAAACATACTGTACTTAAACTTATAGATGTGGTTCTTTACTGGAACTGGAGAAAAAAGTTGATTTAAAAGAAGATACCTCCACTGCCTGTTTGAGAAGAGTCATCTGAAGCTCCTGCCTTGCCACAAGTTTCTGTAAATACATGCAGAGAAATGTAAAGATAAAACTTCTCCTCCTAATGTCATTAAAAACAATAATTTCTTGAAGGAATGCATATCACCTGCCACCATTACCTACTTAGGGGTCTTGCCCACGAGGGTGCTAGACTTTAATAGCGCAGAGGTTGTCAGTATGTTTTGCACATGTACAAAGTAGTAATACACTGAAATAATTTTTAAAAGTCTGGGTGAACGTTTCATTGCAACTGTTACTCCCAGAGGTACTACCCACATGGTTTGGTGTTTCTGGAATTAAAGGAATGATAAGTAAAAAAAAAAACAAATAAAACACCTTTAAACAATTTAGACTGATGTGTATTTGATGAAAACACCAGTCCTTGTAAGAGACCAACCAACAGATGCAGCATTCTGAATCCAACTTTATCTGTAAACTGGATTAAATCAAAGAGGCTTTGTTTTAGGATTTTTTTGTTATCAAGTTGTTTGAGATACTCAATGAATTTTTTCAACCCTACTTTACACTATATTTCCTAATCAAACACTGTAACAGCAATGTGATCTACAGCAGAGAGGCAGACTGACAGCTCCTCCACCAGGCTGGAGTATACTCACCAGGCGAGAATCTCTCAGCAGACATTGAAGACATTTAGTGTAAAGACCATTCACAGAGTCCTAAAAAATAAAAATATGGAGACAATATTGGTATTAAATCTTTATTACTTTCCCCATTTGCTGAGAAACCAAAGGATGGACGACACAAGAAACTTTGAACTGTTAGACTTTAGTTTTTCATACTATGTGGTGACGAAGTCCCTTCCTCTCCTGTTCCTTGAAAGCTTCACAGAAGCTGTGGATGAACTTGTCCAGTTTCTGGGCAGGACGACCCAGGAACTCCACCACATCCTCCACACTCCTCAGGCAGTAAGTAGGAAGCGGACTGACCTCTGACAGGCTCGGTTCCAACTCCAGAGGCCTGGAGATGCACAGAATGCTGTACCGCTGCTCCTGGTCGTTGTAGAAAGTTTCCTCAAACAAGATGGGGATCACTGATGGAGCTGGAAAGCCAGATCCCAGCAAGAGCTGCCGGTCTTGGATCTTAACTTCCTGTTGTACAAAACAGAAGCAAATCCAAGTTGGAATATATGACAAATGTCTTGGCAAATAAAAAATAGATAAATAAAAGAAACAGTTCAGTTTTTGTTGATAATTCTTTGACCCTTTGGAATAGATCTTAGTTTGAACAACAAGCTCACAGCATGCCACTGAAAACATCTTAGGAGACAGAATCAACTGCATAATATATGGGTTTTTAATAAGAGTTTGAAAAGGTTGATGAGTAGGTGCTACAATCAGCCTTAGCCTTAAAACTGGAGCTCTATGATTGCTATTGAACAGCCCGATCCTTTCAAAAATGTGCAACTATAATAGGTCTGTACAAAATTAGAAAAACTTGCAATGCGGTATATTATGGTTTAATATTGCAATATCAATATCAATTGTGACAAACCCACATTTTCCTCACTCATTACTTTCTCCTTCGTCATCACTTTCATTTAAACCTGGCATCTGGACCAAGGTCAGTGAGAACCTGTTGAATTGACCTAAATATAAGAACAGCCGCACCGTAACCCATGAGTTGTCCAGCTGTGCAGTTTGACATTCTGACCTTACACTGTTACAGAGTTTGAGCACGGACAGATAGAGGTCAGCTGTGACATTGACCTTTGACCAGAACCTTGAAATCAATGAGGATAATCCATGCTTTGTGAGGTGGTGCAGTTTGACATTTCTATGTTCAAGGGTTATCAATTTAGAGCTCAGACAAGAAACTGTCCACAGACGAATGGACAGATGGACAGATGGACAATGGCGCCATAACATAATACTTAGGGCAGGCTTATGAAAAAGTGCAAAGCTTCTGTGCACATCATCACACAAACAAAACTGCTGCCTCACGGTGCATAATTCTGATGACAATGGTATGACTATATTTCATGACATGTTGAAGCGCAGACAGAAACAAATATTAATGGACTGTTAAGCTCAAGCCTGAAGATGGTGACAGGAGTCCTGCCAGCTCCACATTTGGACCCAGAGCAAAACTTTAAAGGAGAGAGGGAATTCCTCGCGCACACATCCACTCAGACGATCACACCTCTGATCGGTCAAAATTGCGAGTCTGAGTGGGGGACTGGTAGAATTTGTATTAATAGTTGTGATTCCAATGGTGCAGCTTCCTGGAGAGACTGAACAGTAAGACATTTATAGAAACACTGATATTTATCAACGGTCTGTTGTTTATTACCTCTAATATGAATAAAATACTAATAAATTTATTTATATAGCATATTTAAAACAAAGCTAAAGTGTTGCACACAAAGACAGTGAACAGTAAAAAGATGATACCAAACAAGAAAGCATAAAAAACAAACAAAAGTTAAAACTATTACACTATAATAAGACAAAATAAAACTATTAAAAATGATGATAAAATGCCAACTCTCATTCTGTATTAAAAGCCAGTAAGTACAAAGGTACTCCTGATGGAGAGAGGCAGCAGATAAAAACAGAGGACCAACCTTTCCATCCAGAGTCTTGTATCCATCCTCCGCAGGCTGTAGGACGTAGCTGTCGAAGTGTAAGTCTGAGAAGCTGCTGACGGTCAAACTTCCACAACAAGGAACCAGAACCTGCAGGTTTTACACCAAACAAAACAGAAAATCAGAAGTTCCATTGAATGTATTCATCACACAACAGATATTTAATCTATCCTAATACAAACAAATCACAGAGACCAACAAGAACATTGGATACCAACTCACTCTAAACAGATCAGTTGGTTTCCTTACACAACCTTTAAATAACAAGCACTATGTCATACACTGAATGTGAATGTACTGTATTTGTTTTGAACTGAACTAGATTTAAAATTAAAACTTGTTTTTTTTCTGTATAGTGCCCTGAGATGTCTTTTGGTATGAATTGGTGCTGTATAGGGTGAAATGAATTAAATTCAATGTTCTTTTTAAGTCCAGTCAGCTGCAGCTCATTCCTTAAGGCCAGTGGCTTGGCAGAAGATCACAATCAATTCAAAAAGTCTGAGGATGAAGCTGCTAATTTATTTTATTACTGATACTGTATGTACAACGACTCCATCTTATGAAAGTTACAACAACCAGAAAGTAAAAAAAAATGAAAATTTTAGTAAATTTTAATACAATAACTGGATGATAAAGAAAGTATTGGTTAGAGTTATAATACTGTAATAAGATTTTTGATTAATTCTTCTTTTTAAAGAATGAAGCATGTGCCTAAATGTAAGCCTGCTCATCCCACAACTCTTTCATCAGGACAGAGACAAAGAATTGTTTTATCACACAACTATGCAGCCTGGTTCTTAACAAGAAGTCAAGTGTAGGAACCCTAAAAGGCAGAACAGACATATGACTCACAACGCCCTGGAGCTCTGCCGCTCGGCTGCAGAGGTCCGGTCTCTGTTTGTCCAGGGCCAAGTAGAAAGGATTCCTCAGGATGTTCTCATCATACACAGCCATAAGGAGCTGGACGTTTGGATTCTGCAGAACAAATCAGCGTTGCAGACTGAGGGTTAACATGAGTGAACCAAACTTCACAAAGTGAGCTGGGGACATCGATCCAAAACATCTGAAACAAACTTCTGGAGTTCTGGGATCACATTTTAAAAAAAGTTTAAAAAACAGAAAACAACTGCACTTCCATTCTGTAGCTGAAGATGTTTTGCTTCTCATCAGAGGAGGATTATCAATTCAAAAAACAGAGTGTGGCGTTCAAGTTCAAGTTCTAAACATGCATCATTTATTTTTTTACTTTAAAAAAAAAAAAGCATGTGTGCAAATATGATTCAGCTAATGCTTTATATATATATATATATATATATAAAATAAAGAGACAGCACTTAAAGATAAGTGTGTTATAAATGATGAACTAACCATGAACTAATGGTGAATGAGACAATACCTTGTATTCTGAGTCTCATCTTTAAAAATGCCTCGTTCATGGCTTCAGAAACTCGAGCTTAGTTCCTGGTTAGGAAACCATTAGCAAATGGAGAACAGTTTTTTTCTTAGACAATAGTTTACAAAACTATTGTTTTGTTACAAATGGGGAAGGGGGAGGGGAGGAAAAAGTGTTTGTGTAGTGACTGACAAGCACAGTGTGGCTGGTCGGATCAGACTTTCTGATAATTTGTTAGTGAAAAAAATTTTGGTGCACAGAAATGCCAAATCTGTTGTATTTTCAAAAAATTACTGATTGTATATGTATAGACCCTAAAACTAATGTATTATGCAATAATGATTGTATATCTGGCAACACTGACAGGCATCCATCTTAATATATGCACACACACACAAATAAACAGATATACACACGTGGCCAAAATTGTTGGCACCCCTCGTTTAATGAAATTAAAACCCACAATGGTCACAGAAACAACTATAATCTGACAAAAGTAAGAATAAATAAAAATTCTATGAAAATGAACAAATGAAAGTCAGACATTGCTTTTCAACCATGCTTCAACAGAATTTAAAAAAATGAATAAAACTTATGAAACAGGTCTGGACAGAAATGATGGTACCCCTGAAAACAATGTGACTGTGACCAAAGGGTGTGTGTATGTACACATACATACACATATAAACATACACTCACAGGCCACTTTATTAGATACATTCGTTCAATTGCTTGTATCACAAATGGCTGATCAGCCAATCACATGGCAGCAGCTCATTGCTCTCTGGCATGTAGATGTAATGAAGACGACTTCCTGAAGTTCAAACTGGGCATCAGAATGGGGAAGAAATGGGACTAAGTGATTTTGAATGTGGCGTGGTTGTTGGTGCCAAACGAGCTGCTGTGAGTATTTCAGAAGCTAATGATCTACTGGGATTTTTACACACAACCATCTCTAGGGTTTACAGAGAATGGTCCAAAAAAGTGAAAATATCCTGTCAGCAGCAATTATGTGGACATAAAAGACTTGTTAATGTCAGAGGTGACAGAAAGTCAACAGTAGCTCAAATGACCACTTGTTCCAAACAGGTTTGCAGAAATCCATCTCTGAACAGACAACATGTCTAACCTTGATGCAGATGACCTGCAGCAGAAGATCACACCAGGAGCCACTCCTATCAGCCAAGAACAGGCTCACCAACAATGGACAATAAGAGATTGGAAAAGCATTGCCTGGTCTGATGGGTCTGGATTCACTGAACTTCAGTGGCCTCCACAGTCAGCAGATCTAAGTCCAAATGATCGCCTTTGAGAGGTGGTGGAATGGGAGATTCACATCATAGACATGTAGCTGATAAATCTGCAGCAACTGCATGATGCTAACATGCCAATATGGACCAACATCTCTGAGAACAGTTTCCAACAACTTGTTAAATCTATGACATGAAAACCTAAGGTAGTTCTGAAGGCAAAAGCTGGTCAAGCCCAGAATCAGCAAGGTGTACCTAATGAAGTGGCCACTGTTATCGATGAATTTACAAAGTATTTGTTAAAAACTTTCTATTAGAAGCAAGATTTTAAATTCTCCTTAGGGTTATTCGTTTAAAAAAATATATTATTTATTTTTCTTCACTGGTCATTTAGGGAGTCAGTGGAAAGAAACTAAAACAATTATTTCACTGTGTATTTATTCATTTCATGGCTCCAATCAGTGAGGCCAACTTAGTGACTTTGTTGTTATTTTTTAGTGAGTTTTCAGAAAACTCTAGTCACTAAATCTAACAACTCTTTTTTTGGCTTTATTGTGGACTTTTGGAGACTGCTGTGAAAGCAAATATCGTCCTTTCCAATGAGCAGCAGAACCCCCGTCCCAAAGCCCTGACAGGCAGCTCCGTCCTCCCACAGCATCTGGGACCAACAAAGGTGCCGAAAAAGAGAAACTCTGAGTTAATTTAGACATAGATAATGTTACATACAGCCATCAATCAGGATGTGCGAAGCTGAAGCCACTGATGTGCGAAGAAGCATGTGGGGGGGGGATCTCTTGTTCTGACTGCAGCTGGAGGGACACTGCGGGATTACTGAGATGCCTGTCAGGGCTTTGGGACCGGGCAGGACCTGCAGCATCACCTACTCATTAGAAAGAACAATACGTGCTTTTAGGGCTGTCTTCAGAAGTCCACGGTAAAATCAGAAAAACTAGTTAGATTTATTTTAATCGATTTTTGTTGTTGTTCATGTTTTTTTAAATAGTCGGTAGAGTGTGAAAAGTCGCTAAGTTGGCAACCGGTGTGGTGTCTCTGGTCTGAAGTTCACATTAAATAGAGGCAATTTAATATTTGTTTTTCAAGTGTCATTGGTTCAGTAATTTGTTGATGGTTCTGTGGGCTGACTGACATCTCACTGTCAGCACCAGGTCAAATGGCAGGAAGACACCGCTGAATTCACCGAGCTCGAATATCCAACCTCGAGTCCCCCGAGTGGTCTGATGCACTTCCATTTTGTGAACTGAGTTTGCAGCTTTTTTTTTTTTTAACTTGCTGGTGTTTTCAGAGTTTTTAGTGTTTTTTGTACTTGCAGCAATTTTCTTTTTTGCATTTGTTTTATTGGCTATGTTTTTACTTCTGTCTGTTTTCTATGATCGTAGTGTTTTTCTGTTGCACTTGTTTTTCTATGTTTGTGTGTTTTGGAGTTTGCATCCATCATGTGTTTGCAGAGCGTTTGCGCCTGTTGGCCACCGTAGGTTCAAGTGGCTTGACCCTGTTCAGCTTAAGCTTTCCTTAATAAGTAGATCAGAGCAAAAGAGTTAAAAATATCTAAAATGATAAACTAACTTGATTTATCTCAAGAAAATAAATTAATCATTTGTCAGAGGTCAGTGGACTGAGGCAAAAAAAAAAGCTTTAAAGAGAGAACAGCTTGTTTGTAGTAAAGAGGGAAAAAGAACAACTGCTCTCATTATCTAAAAATTTTCTCTCCATTCCAGTGCTTACCATGTACATTTTAAAAACATGAAGCCAATGAAGAGTGTCGGTGTTATATATGCTCGGTGTTCGGTCCAAAAATGGACACAAACTTAAAAAGTATTGCTTGATATGAATCCAGCTGATCCTTACTGAGACTGATCCTGGTGTCGACTGTTGTTTTCTGACCCGAGTTCAACAACCGGACAAGATTTAAGCTCAACACATATTTATCTCCAATCAAAATGTTTCAAACTCTTTTACTTCTGACTGCAGTTCAAAGACGTCAGTGTTGACTTCTAAAGGGACAGGGGATCAATCTAAAGATTTTAAAATGCATTTTTTAAAAGGCTTTGTAAACACAATGATATTAATGTGCAAAGACTGGACTAATTTATACAGATGTTAGTCACGTAAAGAACAAACAGGAATAATCATACTCCATCCCAAACATAATTAGATGCCCTTCAGCATCACCTGTGTGTGCACCGATAACACACACACCATGGTGAATCACACCAAATCAGCTCCTACAGGCCGGACCCAAACACCATCGTAATAATAAATGTCCAGATGTTAGTTTTCCCTGCTACTTGAGGCAGACAGCTGCTGGTCCAAGTCTATTCTTGTTCAGAGAGAGGCCTGCCTCTTCATGCATGATCTGGATTAAACTGAAGATCTGATCCAACCCCGTGACTTCCTCAGACAGACAGTTTTACAGAAACTAAACTGGGAGGGGGGGGACACACGCCCTGGACAGGTCACAAGTCCACCATACTTGAAAACAAACGAGACAAACAATCATTCATGCTCTCACTCACGCCTAGGGATAATTCAGTTACCAATGAACCTAACATGCATGTCTTTGGTCTTTGGGAGGAACCCGGAGTACCTGCAGTAAACCCACATGAGCACAGGGAGAACATGTAAACTCCACCCAAAAAAACCTGGAAGCAAACCTGCAACCTTCTTGCTGGGAGGTGACAGCTCTAACCACTGCACCACTGTGCCACCCCCTGACTGTGTTCTTCCATACTCTGAGTCCCTCCTGGATGACCGAGCTTCTCATCCTATCTCTAAGGGAGAGCCCAGACACCCTGTGGAGGAAACTCATTTCAGCCGCTTGTATTCGCGATCTCGTTCTTTTGGTCACTACTTAAAGCTCGTGACCATAGATGAGGGTAGGAACGTAGATCGACCGGTAAATCGAGACCTTTGCTTTTTGACTCAGCTCTCTCTTCACCACGACAGACCGGTACAGCGCCTGCTTCACTGCAGACGCTGCACCAATCCGCCTGTCGATCTCCCGCTCCATTTTTCCCTCATTCGTGAACAAGACCCCGAGATACTTAAACTCCTCC
>NC_051440.1:2460641-2476944 GCF_001649575.2 Kryptolebias marmoratus
CATGCGGCCGCAGATCAGATGAAACGACAACAAAGTCGATCATTGAACTGCGACCTAGGGTGTCCTGGTGCCAAGAGCACATATGGACACCCTTATGTTTGAACATGGTGTTCGTTATGGACAATCCATGACGAGCACAGAAGTCCAACAACAGAACACAGCTCGGGTTCAGATCAGGGGGGCCGGTCCTCCCAACCACAACCCTCCAGGTCTCACTGTCATTGCCCACATGAGCGTTGAAGTCCCCCAGCAGAACAAGGGAGTCCCCAGGAGGGGCACTGACTGTGTTCATGTGGGCTGAATTATGATTCACTCAACTGGGAAAACTGGGTTTGGTCTGGACTTTATGAAATCAGATTTAAACCCAAATTTGATTTTTTTCTTTTTTCAGTGCTCTGGGATGATTTATTGGTGTAAACTAAAGCTTCATTAATGAACAGCGTTCAATTCAATCATATTTTATTCAGATTTATGGATTTTTTGTTTCATTTTGTGGTTAAAACCATGTGTCCCATTTGTTTTCTGTTCATTCTCCTTCTGTTGTCCACCACATGAGCACACCCACCCCACCACAATCAACCTGCGCCTGAATCTGATCTGGGAATGCTCAGCGTTCAGTCTGACATCTGATCTACTCACCTCACACACCAGCTTCGTTCTAGCTCGGCTACAGTGCACACTAACTGGACCACTGCATCGGCATCAGAGGGAACGGGTCAGGTCATCGCTAAGGAATGAGTCATATGACCACCAAGGGTCCTCGTGACCCCACAGACTGACAACAAACAGCGTGGAGCGGTGCAGAGGAACGTCCGCCCCCTCAGGCCCAACGTCAGATTATATTACACACTGGAGATTACAGCCAGGGCTGGAGATAAACATATGAGGAGAACCTCTGAGATGAATGCTCCTCAGACCCAATAACATGTCTGGATTACATCCCAGCTAAAACCAAACACCTGCACACTTCTCTGTGAACTTCAACCAACAGCTAAACCTTTAAATTTCAGTTACTCTCATCCGTCAAAACTTTTTTACAAACAAATACCGAAACTTAATTCAGTTCAGTTTATTTACATACAGTCAGTTCACAGCAAAGGTCATCTCAGGACAAGTCAGAGAACCAGGTCATTGGCAGGCCTGTAATTCATAGTCTGAGTCACATCAGTTGGATTTAGTAAAAAAGTACCATCAACTTTTGGTTCAGTTACCTTTGTAATAGTATTATTATTAACTTGATCCCACATAAAAACTGTCAGTAACTTTGTAATAAAAACTCTGCCTTACCTTCTCTGAGGGCTTTTACTTAATTTTTTTACATGACAAATGTATTTCTGTCATGAGACAATTGTGGTTCTAGGCTTGTTTCTAAAGCACTATCCTGCTGCTTCAGTATTTTTTTATTGTGCTGTTCATCCAAAGAGGGGACTGGGTTTTATTCCTTTGATTAAACATATCATCAAGTTTAAATGGAAATGTTTCTAAAACAACAAAACCTTCACTTATATCTGGATGATGTTTAAACAGTACACTCAGATTTTTATTGGCTTCTTTAAAATCCTCCATTTTGTTTATGGGGATGCCAACAGAAACCTCCTTACAGACAGGAGTAATGAAGCATTTAGAAGTTAAATGCATAAAAATATTGTTCTTCCACCTCTTTTTTTATTGTGTAAACCCAAACACAAAGCTGTCTTAGACACTGTCCGGAGCAAACACACAGAAATTGTGCCACAGTTTACAGGTTTGTCCACAGGACCTGAACAGGACAGTCTCTGCTTGTTTCAAAAAGCACATATAGTGGCAGTATCCTTTTTAAACTTTATAGGAAATGACTTGACTGGGTAACATTGATGAACAGTCCCGAAAGAAACTGCTTTAGTTTTGTTAACAGCAATGTATCCATGATTAGGAAGAGTCCATGTCCTTTTCCAGCTTACTTCTGTGTGGTTTCAGTTTGTTTTTACAGGAACCAGGTACCATCTCTCTCCAATGTGAGGGCCGAACAACAGAACCATAATAATAATAATAATAATAATAGTCTCAGAACCAGCAGCTCGGGGCTCACTGGGACCCGAACCAGCTGCTGCCCCTACAAACCACACACCGACTGGGTTTACGCTGAAACCACACACCGCCACGGAGGGGAAAGGGGGTCACGTCTGTCTGAAAGTCGGCAGGTCTGACCTGGTTTTACCTGCTCTTTCAGGTCACATGACTCCCTCAGCTGTGAGGGCAGAGCAGGACTTTAAAACAGATCGCACAAAAGTGGAAAAACAAGGCACTTCAAGGCAGAAACCTGACCCAATTAGCTGAAACATGAAGGCAACCGGAAGTCAAACTCAAAACTGAAAGAAGGGATTGTTAATGACAAAATGACTCCAACCCTCAGTGAGCCAACAAGCTGTCAGACTCAGACGAGAGGCTGAACAAAGAACAAACAACAGAACATCACCAGAACGAACACAAAACATACTTAGCATTAGCTCCGCCTGTTAGCATCAAAACTACTGATCCAAGTCCAGACCTGAAACCCCAACGCAGACACGGCTTCTTACCTGGCTGAGGTGATACGTGTTGAGATGAAGCCCTTCAGATCTAGTCTTTGGTCTGGCCCTGACAAACAGAATCAAATAGAGGTCCGAACTGATCCAGGAGCTGCGACCATCAGCTGACCGACCTCATACCGGAAACCCGGAAACCTCCCTTTACAGCAGCGTGAGTTCGATTTTATTTCAATAGAAATTTATAAAGCCTACTTAGCACGGAACAAAAGCAGTGATACGTTCGGTCAGAAACACGCAGCGTCAGGCTTCAGAGTTTGTTCCCACAGACACAGACACGTCCCGTAAGCGTCGGGAGCGTACGTCAACGCCGCCGCCATGTTGTGAGGGGCTTCGTCGTGGACAGTTCCGAGCAGAGGAAGCTGTGTCAGCGGCACATCGCCACCTGTTTCTGGAACCAGAACCACCTGGAACTTAAAGACGGCTTTCATTTCTGTTTTTAACCACGTGAAAGTAAGGCTTTCTGTGTCTGTAAAGTGTTGCTTTTGTCACACCAAGCTGGTGTCAAAGTAGATCTTTTTCCTACCAAATCAAATTTCTTGTCACTAATTGCGTTTGGCCTGTATGTTACCATGGCAACAGCAGTGTCTATGTTACATCTTTAAATTAATAACAGCTGTACTGTTTTTTTTTTTTTCTAAGGACCAAATACTTGTGTGTTTCTAGGGGTCTGGAATAACAATCCTGTCAGTCCATACTCTGCTGTCTCATGGTCCAGTGTTGTGTCTCTTCAAGGACATCAGGAGACATGGCAATACTGGCTATCAGAACAGTGTTTAATTTTTTTTTTCGTCTTTGTTTTGTTTTAATTGTTGCCAATGTGTTGCTTTTTATCTTACTGTGCAGAGCTTTGCTCAACTTGTCTAAAAACGAGAATTATAAATACATTTGATTTCTGCTATTGAGATTTCTTCTGCTGCTGCAGAAAGCAGAGTTCCTATCCTCTTTTACCTTTTCCTCTGTGACTGTGTGACTATAGTTATCTACCAACCCACTCTGGTGTCTTTAAGGACAATGTCCTTGCTTACATGGCAGGGTTTGTTGTTTGATAAACTGAGAAATCTGTTTCTGTCTAGAATTGTGCAGCTCGAGTTGGCTGCATGTTGTAGTAACTCTGTTACAGTCATTCTCTTTAATTTTTTTTTTTTCTGGATGTAAATCATTTTTTTGGATGATTATTTCCTCTGGTATCAGATGCTGGGCAGCTGGAAGGATTTTTACTGAAACCTTTTTACTTTTGGACATTTGTTATGATGCATAACCATAATAACAAGGTTTTGGGAGCAACTGATTAACATCTCAAATAACACCTCAACTACAGCCCACATATCATATCTACAGAGAAACCTCGAGGAACCCCAGCATGGACAGAACTAAGCAGGCTGCCCGTAAATCCACCGGAGGCAAAACTCCCAGGAAGCAGCTCACAGCAAAAGCTGCCCGCAAAAGCACCAGGCCCAGAACCGTTGCTCTCAGGGGGTTCCACCGCTACCATAAGTCCACCGAGCCGCTCATCAGCTGCCCTTCTGACGCCCGGTCCGGTAGATTGCCCAGTGCCTCCAGAGCTAGGCCATTATGGCTCTACATCCAGTTGGCCCGCAGGATCGGCAGGGAGAGGACTTAAGACTCAACCCCACAATTAACACAACAGAGTGTCAGGTCTGTTGTGAGACAGGCCTCTACAAGAGATCCCTTCTGCCTACGGCCTTCAGAATCTATAACAGCTCTTTAACAAAACCAGGATGATGAGCTACAACATTTAATTTCCATTTGGGATTAATAAAGTCTTTTTGAATTGAATTGTTTGCTTGCTGACATGTGCTGTACCCTCATGAGTGAGAGGTTGATGTGGTGTCTGTGAGCATTTGTTTAGCAGTACTTATTTTTTTAATCGTTTTATAAACAGGTGTAATTCAATGTATGCTTTAAACATTGTGAATAAACTTTGTTAAAAAAAACATCTATTTTTTTTATTAGATAAAAATGAATTCTGAAATGTATGTATTCATTTGAACAGATTTCTTCTCTGCAAAATCTTTTTTTTTCTTTTAGCCTGAAAAAAATGTGTAGGGCAGAAATAAATACAGCCTTTCTTTGTAGATTAGATGTTCCAGGTGTGGAAACCTCAAGTTGAAAACTTTATCTAAACTATACCAGAGATTCAGTCAGAGAAATTACCTTCTTAACCGAACAGTAGCTGGAAAGACAAGTGAAGGTCAAAGGGCAGAAAAAGAGAGGTCATTTCACACTACAATAACAAAATGAGGATCATCACATCAAAAATGATCATTTTAATGATCTGCAATAGGACTTTGATTTATAAGTTTATCTAAAGGAGGAACTTTAAACAGAATACATGTGCAAAGAATTTTAACTATTTTGATAAATAGTTGACTTTAGAGTTTAGATTAGGAGGTTAATAATTCTGCCAGACTGTCAGATTAATCAGGAAGTATCAGATTGAACTTGATTGTTTTACCAACTTGCATCAGCTTCAAGGTTCATAACCTAACCCAAATAGTTCAGCTGCCACTTCAACTTTTAGGGAACTTCAGGGTCTAAACAGACCTCCAACTAACCACGACAAGGAGGCATGTTAAGGCTCGAAGCCCTCTTAGGGTCAGAGGTCAGCATCTTGTCCAAGGTAACCAGAGTTGAGGCGATGTCTTCAAGAGTCTGAGAGCAGTCACAACTATTGACTGGCTTAAATCTAAAATGTACAAAAGTTTTTTTTCCCCTCAATTTCAAGTTTCTTATAACTTTTTCTTTTTTTTTGTCTAATGGACTTGCATTAAAAGCTCTAAGCAAAAATGTTTTTACTGAGGTTAGAATTAGACTTGAAAGGAAACATCAGGGCTGATGAATAAAAACAGACCAACAAATCAAGACAGAGCTACAGATCGCCTGCCAAGATTTTCTCTATAGTTTGCTATCAAAGCAAAAACCATTAAAGACATCAAAATTACAGCCCAAGTTTTCCTGAGCTACTTTGAATGTTTCTACCGTGAAGTCTGAGTTACAGAGCTCCAAAAAGGGCTGTTTTTCACCACTCGCCTAAACTAAGATTTTTTTTTTATTATTAACTTAACTGAATTTTGCTAGCACTATAAAATATACCACTACCAAATAGTCATATCACACTATTCCTGATCTTGGTGCATATTCTGATGTATATCTTTTGTAGGGGTATTTCCAAAACTGCAGGAAGAGTGAAGCCATAAAAATGACAGAACCGAAAGAATAACAGATATAGTAATAAGGATTGATCTTTCAAAAAGTAAAAGTTACAACGCTGTTTGATGCAGCCTAAACTCATCTTCTCTGTTCATAAAGGATGGTCCAGTGTTTCCTGAAGGGGAGAACTCAAACAACTCTTATAATCACTACACACTTCCAGGTCTTTTCACTGAGTTAGGAACCTCCTTAAAAACTGACTGGAGCCCAGATATCCATCACCATGCTCGCCTACCTGATGTAATGGTTCTGAGTCAGAGGTGAGCACTGAGACCTGATTGGACAGTAGTGGGTGAGTGGGATGTCATATGATTACTGGGTTCAGATGTTTCTGGAAAAAACTACACATACCATTTGAAGCTGATTTAGAAATGAAAGAAAAGGTTACCATAGATTTTGTGTAAACTAATTCACATTTAATTTCTATGTAGAAAACTGAAAATCAATGCATAAGAAGACTTCTGACAAGCTGTAGTTCTTTAAACGGAACTGAAGTTTATTTGTATTAAAGAAAACAAACGTTTTGAACAGAACTGTTCAGTTATTAGGGTGACGAACTGATCACAAAGTGTCTCCACAGCAGCTCTGATGACTAATACAACTTTGTACAAAAAAATAACTCATTTACACAACATATTTCAGTCAGAAAAAGGCCTTAAGACCAGTGTGGAGGAAAAATAAGCATGCAGCAGTGAGACTTCAGACTTCCCTTTTAAAGAATATAACAAAAATACACAAACTACTCCGGACTCTAGGGCTGTCAAAGTGCTGAAACAAACTCACTGAAATCATTGTAGAGAGCAGCGACGTAACTTTATAGAGAGCTGAGCCACAAGGGATCTCAACTGATGATGCAAACAGATTCAGTCAGGGGGTGGGTTAACGCCTTGATTATCACAGACAGACTGGTGACACAACGTGCACTTACGACCACTTTAGAACCTGCATGTTTTTAGACAGTGGGAGGAAACCGATGATGATAGAGAGAACAGGACACTTCACACAGAAACACCCAGCTGGCATTAGATATGCACCATGTAGACTGGCTTGTGATCCATATTAACCAGCTTTCACCTTGATCTGTGATCAGCCAATCAAACACTCAAAAGTCTGACACGTTTCCCATCAGTGAGCTGTTATGTTTGACAGCAGTTTTTACTCATTGGAGAAAACTTGATGTTAAGTGTATGACCGGTCTGTAGTGTGTTTATGAAGTCAGAGGCAGGAGAAAAGCAATGTTCCCACCTTCCCTCGTTGTTGGGACTTGAAGCTTGCATCACCTGGATTACAGAAGCTGCCTTGTTGGATTTTTGGAAGTCTGCAACCCTGGCTTTAAGCCTAATCTACTCTAATGTACAATCATGGTGTCATGTGATCTTTCTTTTAACCATGACATAACTATTTACAGCTTAAACGGTTAGGTTTTCAGTCACACTAGTATTTCAGAGATGGTGTGACTGAAAAGAGGTGAAATGTTTGGTAGTCTGAACACAATCCGTCCTGATCATTCTACTGAACTGACTTCACACAAGCAGCAGAGAACATATCTCTGGCTTAAAAAAACAAAAGGTCTGCTCAGCTGCAGGCTAATTTTGTATATTTAAACAGAAATACTTAAGAATATTCTGTAAATGTTTTTTAAAAACTAAGTTTTAAACTGTTTATCAAAATCCTTCTTCATAAATGTCAGTTCTGTCAGGATTTTATTCACCAGGGTGGACTGTAGAACAGTGTAGTGATTTTCTCTCCAGCTGATTAAAGCTGCTGTGGTCACTGTGAGCTGTAATGTACTGTCAATCACAGAACAGTCTGAGTAGTGTCGTGTTGCATTAAATTCACCTAATTAAACACAGCACTGCTGTTAAATTCACAGTGAAGCTGTGTAAAACAGCAGACAGCTGTCAGAACACGGTGTTTCACTGTGATGGATTATCTCTGCTAAGGAGGTTCTGTTCTCGGTAGTGTCTGTCCGTCCATCTGTTAGCAGGATTACTTAAAAACTAATTAACAGACTTGATGAAAATTTCAACAAGTACTGGGATTGTTACAAAAACACCTGAAGAAATTTTGGTGACAACTAACACTGTTGTCTTCCAGAGAAGCCAGCAGTGTTTCTGGATGGTGTTCACATCTGGCTTTTTCTTTGAACAACAGAGCTTTAAGCAGCATTAGTGGAAGTGTTCCTGAGCCCATGCAATGATGACCAGAACAGAATCAGACCTGTTTTAAATGCAGAGGCCCCTGAGGGCCCAAAGATCACAGGAATCCAATGTTAAATTCAGCTTAGTCCTTTGAGCTGAGAGATTTCTCCAGATTCTTCAAATCCAGAAAGTTAAAAAAACAAACCAAACAAAAAACACAAACCAAAGATCTGGAGTGTGGAGAGTGGCACGGCAATGCAATGGTTAGCAATGTCGCCTCACAGCAATAAGGTTACAGGTTCGACTTCCGGTCTTTCTGTGTGGAGTTTACATGTTCTTCCTGTGCACTTCTTCAGTTTCCTCCCACAAAACCAAAACCATGCAAATAAAGTTGAAAGCTCCTTGGATGGAAGTAATATGTATAAGTACAGAACAGAAGTTATGTTTTTGTTTTGTTTTTTACTTTTTGGATTTGCTGTATCCTAGATATGTTGTTTTGACAAAAAAACTTGTAAGATTTTGAATATCCTCCAAGTTTTTTGTCAAAAGAACAATATCCTGAAATTGTTCTACTATTTTTAGACATAGCTTCAACCTCTGCCCATCTTTACTTCTGAGAAACAAAAATTCTAAATAACCTAATTTCTTATTAAAATTGTACAATTTCTATTATAATGAATATTCTAATATTTTGTATAATTACTGTGTTCCATTGTGAATAAAACATGGGTTTGCAAGATTTGCAAATCACTACCTCTGCCAAGAAGGTTGTGTTTTCAGTAGTGTCCATCTGTTTGTTGGCAAGGTTACTTAAAAACTAATGACAGATTTTAATAACATTTTCAGGAAATGTTGGTGTTGTTGCAAAAAACAAGTGATTTAATTTTGGTGGTGATCCAGATTACGATCCAGATCCTACAATTTTTAATGACATTTTGGCTTTGGTAGAGGTCTGCGCACTCCGAGTGCTTTAAGTTGCATTTTGGTTTAATGTACTTTTTACACACAACTTTTTCAGAATTGAGATTGTAGATTTTAATTAGGTACAACTTGTTTTAGTGTAGAATGGCAGAGCAGTGGTTAGAGCTGTCGCCTCACAACAAAAAGCTTGTAGCTGGGACCTTTCTGTGTGGAGTTTACATGTTATCCACGTGCATGCATGGGTTTTCTCTGGATGCTTCGGTTTCCTCCCACAGACAAAAAGTATTCATGTTAGGGTAACTGGTACATCTAAAATAGGAATAAGAGTGTGAATGATTGTCTTGTTTGTCTCTATGTGTCCCTGTGATGTCCTTGGTGTACCCCACCTCTCGCAAAATGACCACCGGAGACTGGCACCAGCTGCTTGTGACCCTGCATGATAAAGTGGATTGGCGGGTAGATCTTGTTTTAATTTTTAAACAAACTTTCAAATAGCCCAATTCATAATTGGGATCAGTTTTATGTTTAATATTTTTAGTCATCTAAAAGGACAATGGACAGAAATGAATCAGCATCTAAATTTGGTGCAAGCATGTTTTTTCCTGTCTGTAAATGTTGCACCTACATTTTTTCCCCCATCCGATAACTTAAAGTGAACTTAAAGTGAAGCTTGAAAAAAAAAGCCTGAATGAAAAATAGAACATTTCACAGCCCTAGTAAATCCATGTCATTTTATAATAGTTCAGTTTTTATATAGCAACAATTCACAACAAAAAACAGCTCAGGACTCTGCACAAACAAATAAACAGGTCCAGATCTAATTGGATCCAATTCTTGAGAAAACATTTTGAAGACTTGACATTTTGCTAATGTTTTCTACTAAATCCTAAACACTGGTAGTTTCAGCCAATCACTTTAAGTTAAGTTTTATGAACAAAAAGTTGTCTGAACACAGAAACAGACACTGATGCAGAGGTCAGACTTCATGTTTAAATATTCGAGCAACAGGACAGAGTCTCATGAGGACACTCAGAACGCCTGTGAATGATTGGAGACCCCCTTAAGAATGCTGTTCACCAACTAGTCACAGGCCAGTGAGATACTGGATTTAGTGTTTTTGGGGTGTGGGGTCCATAGCTGATTGACAAATGAATCAAGAAGTCAACTTGCTCTGAGAATCCCTGTGTTCTGGATGAAGTGTTTTTCTGTCCTAACATGTTCTGACCTGTCTGCAGCTCGTCTTTAACATGTCAAACACCAGTCCTCCTCCTCACTGGGAAAGTTGACCTAAGCATTTAATTTTCTCTCCTGAAGGAGTATAACTAAAGATGAAACCTTCTTTACTACACACATGTATAAAAGATGAACACAAATTATTTCTAACATGGAGCAAATGGAATTAATGTAATTCGTGATGTTTCTTTTCCTTTTCCAAATGAACACATACAGAAGGGCATCGTAATTGATCCTGAACTAAATGACAGAAAAATGATGTATATTGTTCCAGATATATGAACGCTGACTGAACTTGATGATAATTCTCTGTTTCACTCCAAAATTTCTCAGTGCTCAAAGGTATTTTTGCTTTTTTTTTATCTTCAGTCGCTCTCACTGCCACTCTCTGAGTTAACATACCAGTTATGTTCTCCTGTGTCCTCCACAAAGCACACATCTGGAAACAAAGCCAGATAAATTTCTTACTATTTTCAAACACATTTTAAAGATTACAGTCTAACTGAGGCTTCTTCTTACCATTCAGTGCTTTGTCTTCATCCTCATCAATGTGCTCCATGTTGTAACTCACAAACATGTTCTACAAAAAACAAACCCTCTGCATGATCTTTTCACAGATGTATTAATTTTCCAAAAGTACGTGAGAAAACCTAACTTCAGTACCTTATTGGTGGCAAGCCGTTCCCAGTATCCCTGCTGCTGTTTGACCAGTTTAAGAACCGGCTCGTAGGACTTCATTTCCAGGCGGCAAAGGTCGGCTGCTATCTTCTGGTGCAGCTGCAGGTCGGCTCTGTAGTCCTGGCTGTTCACTCTGCCACTGAACACAGTCACAAGAGAAACCACATCCACACAGTTCAAAATACTGCTGTCTCAACTAAAACCCATGCAGCGCTAATGTCTTCAGCTTCCTCCGTCCATCCACACCACTGGACCCCAACCAGTCTACTAACACCTCCATGCCTTCTGTCAGCAACATGCACAGCTAATTTACTTCATCAGCCTGAAACCACAAACATCCAGTTTACTTCAGGTTCACAGGTCAAAGTTCAGGGCCTCAGAAATCTTTGGTCCAAATAACAGTTAAAAAAACAAATAAAAAAATCATTTTGATGTAGTCCTAACCTAGTTCTCATTTGTTCATGGTTTTCTTTCTGTTATCTTTTAACCCTCTGCTGCATGGTGTCACTATAAGTCAATGTACCACTTTTAGCAAATTCCTCATATTTAAAAAACAATTTCAACAATGATTGGCCTTTGAGTTGAAGGTGTTTTCACAGTTTTAACCAATTAGATTCTTGAAATGCATCACATGACATTTAAACCCACACAAATCTGACTCTTACCCACACTGACTGTGATGATGTCATGTGTAGCAGATCTCCCCATGCACAGATTTTTCCAATTTTTTCTTACATTTGCATCATTTAAAAAAATACTAAATAATAATTTTTTGATTTTGTGTAGTAATTATTAAATTTTTATTTGACCCCCCTTTCGCTAATTGTAAGAAGTGGAATGGCATTTATAAGTACTTGTATCAGTTGTAAGTATGCAAGTATACTGTTTTGAAAAATGTGTTATCGCTACATCCCTAATTCAGAATGAACTGGCAATCTACAGATTATAATTGAGTATCAGATTCCACTTTAACTGATGAGCAAGTTTGACATAACCCCCAAAAAACTAAACCATGAAACAAAAACAGCCTGGACTTATTCCCACCAGAGTCAAGGGTTCTGGATACAAAATTACACTCAATATTAGATATGATCAGGAGTAAGTGATCCTTGGTGTTTTGGTCCAGACAAACCTGTAAACTACTCTGTCAGGGTAGAAATCCCAGCGCTGGTTCTCTGGATTTATCAACTTCACTGTTAGAATCACTGAGTCAAGCGTCTGATGCCAAACCACTTGAGGATGGAAACTGGAACAGAACCACAGATGAACAAACACATTAAAATAACTTAAAGAAACAGTTTTCCTAAAAAAGGTAGATACCACAAAGACAAGTTCCACTTTGTGATGTGAGAGTACCATTAGTTTTATTAGTTTGTAAATTAAATTTTATTAACAAAAAATACCCCTCAATGGGTGCACCTCCTGTTCTCCGCTCCAGTTCAACAGCTTTATTCTGCATTAATGTAAATTACAATAATCTGTGAAACAAATGAATCTGAAACTAATGATGATGAGGAAAAGAGTAAAGGCAGATAAGAGGACCAAATGGTAGATGACGAGGAAGGGAGAATGTTGTGAGGAGTTCAGAGAGGAGCTGTTAAAGACTGAGTGGTAAGAAAGAGTTTCCAGATGACTGGGCTACTACAGCCACAGTGATTAGAGAGACAGGCAGGTAGGTACTTATTATGTCATATGGACAGAGAAAAATGATAAGGAGACCCGAGGGAGGAGCTGTGGTGTTGTATGAGGAAATTTGGAGTGGCAGAGAAGTATGTTAGACTGGTACAGGACATGTGGACATGTATGAGGACAGCAGGACAGTGGTGAGGTCCACTGTAGGAGTGACAGATTCAATGTGGAGGTGGGAGTGCATCAAGGATCAGCTCTGAGCCCCTTCTTGTTTGCTCTGGTGATAGACAGGCTAACAGATGAGGTCAGGCAAGAAGATGACATTGTGATCTGTGGTGAGAACAGGGAACAGGTGGAAGATAACCTGGAGAGGTGGAGGTATGCACTTGAAAGACGAGGAATGAAAGTCAGCCGTAGAAAGACAGAGTACCTGTGTGTGAATGAGAGGGAGGCAGATAGAACAGTGAGGCTACAAGGAGCAGAGGTCACAAAGGTGCAGGACTTTAAGTACTTAGGGTTGACTGTCCAGGAAAACAGGGAGTGTGGTAAAGAGGTGAAGAAGAGAGTCCATCAGGATGGAGTGGACGGAGAAAAGTTTCAGGAGTGATTTGTGACAAAAGGGTGGCAGCGAAGGTCAAAGGAAAGGTTTACAAGGCAGTGGTGAGACCAGCTGTGTTGTATGGTTTGGAGACAGTGGGACAGACAGAAAGACAGGAGACAGAACTGGAAGTGACAGAGCTGAAGATGTTGAGGTTCTCCTTGGGAGGGACAAGGATGGATAGGATTAGGAATGAGGTCATCAGAGGTACAGCACAGGTTGAACGGCTGGGAGATAAAGTTAGAGAGGCCAGACTGAGATGGTTTGGACATGTGCAGAGGAGGGACAGTGGGTATATTGGTAGAAGGATGTTAAAGATGCAGCTGCCAGGAAAAAGACAAAGAGGAGATATATGGATGCAGTTAGAGAGGACATGGAGGTAGTTGGAGTGAGGAAGCAGAAGACAGAGTTCGATGGAGGAGGATGATTCGCTGTGGCGACCCCTAAAGAGGGGTCTAATACAGACAGCGCTGTATTAGGCCAAATAAATCATGAAACTGAAGATTTTACAAATTAATTATTTATGTTAAATGTAGGAGGTTTATCCTTAGATAAACATTTACATTACACATCGGGTGGGGCACAGAAACTTCTCCTCACTCATTTACTGTTCCTAACACGTCACATTTTATAACATAACTGAATGATTTTCACTTAATCATCCATGAGACCTTTAAACTGATAAACATTTTTTGTACAAACATTATTTTAAAAGGAGGAAACACCATGAGGTAACTTTACTTCTTAGCCCTCAAAGCTGTCGTCTCTTAAAGGGGACCTATTATGCAAAATTCACTTTTTTATGTGTTTGCATTTGGGTATCTACTACTTCTAGAAACAGTCCAAGCGCAAAAAAAAAGAAGAAAAAAACACCCAGCCATTTTATAGCAATAAGTAAATGTTTTCTGGTGTCTACAAAACGGCCTGTTTCAAAAACCTCAGGATTGTTACGTCACAATCTAGCAACCCAAGTGGAGCTCCATCTACTTCATTGCAAGAAGACCGTCACATTAGTTCTGATGGTTTTACCCCTGAACAATGTCTGCTGGAAAAGCAAAATGTTTTTTTTGTCGGTTGCATTGTAGAACATGTGTCTATATTGTCGCTGTCCCGACCCGCTACCAGTCAGGTTTTGGACCCACTTACTGCCGCTCTCCTACTTGACAAATGTCTGTCCAGAACCACTAAGTGCCCCTGTTCCAAAGTCAGAATCCTCAGAGTTAGAATTAATAACGATATAAATGTGCGTCAGATCCGCAGCGTTTAATCCTTCAGGGAGTTTTCATGTTTTGAGACGGGACACTGAGTTGGGGGGCGTGGCCAACAGCAGCTTATTTGCATAAAAGTGACGCTGCCCTAAAACTGCTCATTCTGAAATGAGCTCAAAACAGGCAGAACTGATCAGGTGAAATCTCAATATCTGAGAATGATTTTGTGTATTAAATGTAATGAACATGTTTGTGCAGCCCACAGGCCTATCCTGACTTGTTCAAGGAAGTATAATAGGTCCCCTTTAAAGCAGTTACTTAAGTATAATTCGTAAGCAATAGTAAATATCCTGTTTAGAAATAGCAGGTACATAATAAGGCTCAACACTTTTTGGGTAAGTTAAATATTGTCAAATTATTGTCAAAAAATGCCAAAATATATTTTTGTAAGTAAACACCAGCCCTAATTCAAACATCATTTATTCTAGTACAGATGTACTGTTGTCCATGTACAGTTAAATAAATTCAAATTGAAAGGTTTATTTATTTTAGTGATTCAGTTTAAATGTGAAACTCATACATAGCTTCATTTTCAACAAACACTTCAATATTTTGAGTGTTTATTTCTGTTATTGGACAGGGCTCCTTCTGCATGAATTACTTCATCATTACGGTGGAACATGGAGGTCATCAGCCTGCGGACCTGCTGAGGTTCTGAAAGCCCAAGTCACTTTGATAGCTCTCCTACTTGACAAATGTCTGTGCAGAATCACTAAGTGCCCCTGTCCCAAAGTGCTCTTAAAGCACCGACTCTAGCTGCAGTCCAACTGAATTTTGGGTTTTCGTTAGCTGTTAGCCGTAATCATCAAAATCAACAGAAATAAAAGCCTGAAATACATTAATCTGTGTAGAATGAATCTATAAATTTCATTTTTTTTAATTGAATTACTGAAATATATTAGCTTTTCTTTGATGCTGTTTTACTACGATGCACCTGTACTATCAAAGCTTTTATGCTTGTTTTCACCTTAGTGTCGAATTCCTGATGTCTGCTTCATTACTGTCAGAAACTCCCTCTGTGTTGTGATGACAACCTTCAGGTAAATCTGGAAACAAAGACGCAGGTTAGCAACATGGCAAATATTAAACTCCTTTTGGTACAATTTCATAAACATTTCTTACTATATAAAACTAAAAACAAAAGAGCTCAAAATAAGAATGATTTTTGCATTCAGCAACAATTCTGACACTTTGCGTGAGAAACAGGTTGAAACATCATTTTACCTTTTCCCAGTAGGTGGAGAGAGGCATCACTTGTGCAACATTCTCCTCCATCTCTGACACTGTCAGGTGAAGTTACAGATTTAGTTTAGAGTAGCACTTTCTGCAAACATGCGACTTTTAGAAATAACATTAACGAACCCACTGTTTGTTTCCAAACAAAACAAATCTTATTTTTAGTGTTCTCAGAGAATTTTGCAAGCATCAGGTCAAAATCTAGGATTAATTATGAGATTATTTATTTAATGAATTTCTAAAATTCAACAGTTTGAGACCTTAAACATAAAATACATTGAAAAGCAGTTTTCATTCTTTATATTTAATGACATTTTGGATTTCATGTGAATAATTTATTTCATAATAAATTATATTTTTTTAACAGATTGGTTGTTTCTCTTGAAGCATGTTAATGACTTTGACATTAGGCTGGCAAAATAATCACTCACAACTTATCAGCAGAAACAAGATGAACTCAGCATCACGCATGAAGAAACAGCAATAATAAAAAATAAGTTCTTTCCTTCAACTTGTTTGGACTTCTCTAGCCAAGCAGCTTTCTTTTGATTGGATATTACGAAAGGGAAAAGCTAGATAAAAAGCTGCCAAGTGAAAAGATGTTTCTACTTCCAGCAGAAAAACAGTGTGGTATACTTCAAAGCAAGTTATGGGCTTTCTTCCTTTCAAAAAAGGTTAAAAAAACAAAAACAACTGGACTTCTATTCTGTAGTTGAAGACGTTTCGCTTCTCATCTGAGGAGCTTTCTCAATTCAGAAATAGAGAGTGTGGAGTTGAGCTTTTAAAGCTGAGATGTGATGT
>NC_051440.1:2477085-2481637 GCF_001649575.2 Kryptolebias marmoratus
CTTTTGACATAGATGGCTTCTTTTACCCCCCTCTCAAACCATCTGTCTTTTTGGTCCAAAATATGAACATTTTGATCCTGAAAGGAGTGTCCCTTATCCTTGAGGTGTAGGTGAACCGCTGAGTCCTGTCCAGAAGAGGTGGCTCTCCTGTGTTGAGCCATGCGTCTGTGGAGAGGTTGTTTGGTCTCTCCAGTATAGAGGTCTGAACATTCTTCGCTTCAGAGCTGAAAAGGTGTGTGAGAGCAAGGCGGCCTACAAACCTGAGTCAGTTCCACCAGTTCTGTCCGGAGGAATGGGACAAAACTCCAGCAAACCATTGTGAGAAACTTGTGAGAAATCCCCAAAACGTTTGACCCAAGTCATACAGTTTAAACATAATGCTATCAAAACAAATAAGAAAATGTATAGAAACTTGGGATTCTAAACAAAGTCATAAAAATGTTCTTCTCAAAATTTGCTTTCTCATTATTTGGGTTTAGGATATCATTAAGAACAAATTCAGTGAAGGGCTTTGCCTCTTATTGACAGTTTAACGAAACTAAAGACCACATTATCATTATGCTACCCATGCTCAACCAAATCCTTTTTTGAGATCCTGAAAATGCTGACTTTCAACTCAACATATCTGGTTTAGCAGGCGATCTCACTTTGTAGCCAAGAGATTGGCCTCAGGGGTAGAAGCTTGGTCACCTCCCTTCAGAGGTTTTCCGGTCATGTCCAAGTGGGAGGGGACCCCAGGGCAGACCCAGAAACGGCTAGAGGGATTATGCATACTCTCGGGTTTTGGAACACCTTGGGATCTCCCAGGAGGAACAGGAGAGTGTAGCTGGGGAGAGGGAGGTCTGGACCTGTTGCCTCTGTGACCCAACAACACATAAGCAGTAGAAGATGGATGGATAATTACAAACCTTTGCATCAGCTCTGCAGTGTTGGTGCCTCTCTGTCTGCTGGCAGTCTGTATATCCAACTGGGATTTCTGATCACAAACTGACAGTGGGGGTATCTGAACAGTGGACTGATTTCTTTTGGAACCATTCAGATTGAGTGGAGGGTCCAGTGGAAACACCTGCATGTCGTCAGCAGTTCTGAAAGTTTCCTCTGTTTTGATCCAGATGTCCGCAGATAATGAATCCTCCTCCAGCCTGTAAATGTAAACAGCTCAGTCAGGTTTTAGAGAGAGCAACTCCTCAGTTCAGGGACATTCCTTGTGTTTTACCTGTGTGTGGACCCGTTATCTTTGGTACTGTGGACCAGACCTTTTTCACACAGCTCTCTTAGCAGGTCCAGATGATCTGGGTTGCTGATTGCCATCCCAGTGTTCAGAATCTCAGATTGCACGTTGTATTCGTTGATGAAAGTTTTCATACCTGGCACCTTGGTGACTCGAACCTGAAGAAAAGAAAAAACTGTTTGAAAACAGTCTGTGAGTCAAAGGGTTTCACACACACTCAGGCCCAAATGTACTATTATTGGTGGAATCTACACCCTCTTTAATTCTTTATTAGAGTCCCTTAACAGCTCTGTCTTTCTGCCATTTTCACAAAGTAAATAAATAAACGTAGCACAAAAAGTAAGGAAATTTGTGTTTAATTGATTATTTCTTTGTTGTAACAATGCTTCTGGGTTAGAAATATTGTACCATTGGAAAGCCTGTTTATTTTCCCTTAAATGGTGCCACATTTGTTAGGAAAATGCATTTGTTGGTTGGATTTGTTGGTTGGTTGAATTTAATCAAGAGGGGAATTGTACAGAGAGATGACCTGATCAGGATATGGACCACCATGATGATGAAAGTGGCACTCCAAAATGATGACTGGGGACAGCTTTACCCATGCTTGGGCCAGCTTGCAGCCACTGCATTAACAGTGCCCATATCATCTGTCAACTGAGCTCCTTTTCAAGAAACCTAGAAGGATAAAATGCTCTCAGCCAGGCTGCAAACTGTGCTATTAGAGTACTAAAGCTGTCATTTCAGTTGTACAGTGTGAATATATTGAATAAATATTGTTAAAAAAACATTGCTTAAAATGGTTATAATTAAAATGATGTTGTTGCTCTGTACAGTCTTATTACTGGCATCGTGTTCAACAATCTTTTTTTTGCTCTGTTTTACCAAGATGCCCTGGAAATGTTTGAGAATCTCAGAAGAACAGACAGTAGCAGTAAATAATATAGCATTAAAAAAATGCACACTTTGTACATAAATCATCCAAATCATATAGGTATTTCTTTATGTATTCAAATACACTATTTGTTATTATTCAAATGTTAAATTTATTGTTATTATTAAAAGCAAAACAAAATTGTCTTGTTCACCCCCCACCCTCAAGCCCAGAAACTTGGGGGAAACACTGTCTTGGTGAAAATACAATCCAAATCCCTTTTTTTTTAAAAAAAAAGGAGAGATTTTTTTTCTCTCCAACAATCATAATAATTCTTTTCAATGTTCCTTTAACAGTCCAAAATACAGAGTAACCTTATTTTGTTTGGTATAAAACAAACACTCACCATAGGATCAACAAAAACAGTGTTTCCCAGACTCAGAACAGCTCTTGCTTGATGTTGCAGACCTCGGACCTTCTGGCTGATGGTTCTGGTGACCTGTCAGACCAAAAGTGTTAAACTGACTAACATCACGGACAACAGCAGGAACAGAGAATGCAATGGGTATGTGGTCATTACCAGAACAGCTAGGACCAAACTAAGTTTTTTCTGATGTCAGAACTTTATTGAATGGATCTGTGGACGTTTTAAAATCTACACTAAACAAAGGTATTGCCAGGGAAAAATAAGACTATGGAATAATTTTAATATAAATAATTAAGAAACAAACACACCAAATTAATAAAACTTTCCAAATGTGATTATTGTCACTAGGATAGATGATAATCTGAATCATCCTGCTAAATTCTAGAAGATGTCACAGTCTCAGTCTGGGAGAGCAGAGCTGCAGCTGAAAGACCATTAAGAGACCTAAAAACAAATTAAAGCTGCAAGCAGCATTGGGCGGCCCTCACAGCTCAGCGCCGCTCCAGCCTTGCGACCGCGGGAGCTCTGGCGACTGCTGTCTACGCTCTCGCGCCTTTCCTGCACCGTCCACTAGGTGGCGTTTTCAGCAAATGTCCCAAATTGCCTTCAGTCAGGATCAATACCAGTCCTGTGCCATGCTGTGAACTTTGACCTTTTCTACGTCAAACGAGTTAGAGCACATGGGCTCTCGTGACCTTTGACCTTGTGAACTTGAAGTTGAAAAGGCTGATACTTGACCCATGGGGAGTGTCGTTGTAATGTTTGACCTACCTACTTTGCACCGTTTCAGAGTTAAAGTCACTCAAAAGTCCTTAGTGGGCGGGGCTTAAGTGTTGTCATTAAATTACCACACTAACGTGTGCAACAGTGCTCACTGGTGATGCACAAAAAATGTCATGCAGATCGGATGAGGTAACTCTTCGACTATTATAGGGGGCGCACTAGAGTCAAATTCCAGTATATTCCTATTGGCCTCTTCAGAGGTTAACAAAGACCATTCATATCTAGTTTAGTGCAAATCCAATAATGTATGTGTGATTTAGAGCCAACCATGTGCAAATGGCAAGGGATTGGCGTTCGCCATTATGTCACGTGCACATTATTCAGGCACCAGTCAGTGCTGAGAGCAGGATTCTGCATCATGTTGTTCTGACATCCGACACAGGCTTACATTAGTATGAGTGAAAGAGAAAAAAGGACAACCTCCGACAAGTAAACATGTTACTTCCTGTTGGATGGGGGTGGGGCTATAGTGATGTCACAAATTGATCATGTGAACATCATGAGTGCTGGTCTGGTATGACCCACAGAAAGTTTCAATAAGCTGTGACCTTGTATTAAGAAGTTATTCCACATTGATGTGTCATGGCGAATGGTCAGATTTTGAGGCTTGGCCACGCCCACATGCTTTTATGTATCAAAAAGCTTTTGATAACTTTTGACCTTCAACGTCTCAAGACTGAGCTCAGTGATTCTGAAGCCTGTATGTGAAAAGCTGTAGGAGGAGTTCGATCAAATGCAGAGGCTGTAATTGTCCAAAATAGGGTAAAAATCCAAACTTTGATCCAAGATGGCCGACTTCCTGTGAGGTTTGTACCATGGCTCCAAGAGAATTTTTTGTAAGTTGAGATATGTTTCACATGTGTACCAAGTTTCAAGATCGTCGGTGAAAGCATGGCTTGGGGCTGCTTTTTTAAAGTTTTCTAGGGGGCGCTGTGGAGGAATTAGGCCACGCCCACCAAATATGGCACTGCATTTCTGTTGGGGGCTGGACTAGGATCGATCGTAGTGATTTTTGTGCAGCTCGACTTAAATATGTGGAATTTAGAGCCAAACGTATGTCAACGGTGTGATGTCTGACTTCGCCACGCCACCACAGCCACACCCTCCAGCGAAAACTATTGGTGCTTTAATGCAAGTCAGACCAACTTGTTATCTGTCTTCTGACACAAGATCAACTTGATTAGGTCAAGGGTGGCAGAGATGGAGCTTTCCGAGTAAAAAAGTGACTTCCTGTCCTGAG
>NC_051440.1:2481931-2512783 GCF_001649575.2 Kryptolebias marmoratus
AAGTCCGAGGTGTGCAAAAATCAAAAATGACCAAAAATTGCACTTTGACCCAAGATGGCCGCCTTCCTGTACATTTTAGGGCATACCTCCAAGAGACTTTTTTTCTTCATTTGGCGTGTTCTACCTACATACCAAGTTTTAGACCTCTACGATGTACGGTTTGTCCTATCTCACGTTAGGGGGCGCTGTGGAGCAGTTTTGTCACGCCCATTTTTGATTCTATTAAAACCGTGTTATTTCTCGCAGGGGACAATTTTCGGTGAAATTTGGTGACTTTTGGAATATGTTTAGACCTCCAAATTAGCGTTTTAAGAACGCAAAGAATCGTAATAATAAGAAACAGTACAGATACAATTTTCGGTGAAATTTGGTGACTTTTGGAATATGTTTAGACCTCCAAATTAGCGTTTTAAGAACGCAAAGAATCGTAATAATAAGAAACAGTACAGATACAATAGGCCTTCGCAGCGCTGTCGCTGCTCGGGCCTAATAATGGAATTTTAAAATGGATTTGAAACTGAACAGTAAGCCAGTGAAGGGAGGCTAAAACCGGAGTCATGTGCTCTCGTTTGTTTGTATCAGTTAAGAGTCATGCAGCAGCATTTTTTACCAGCTGTAGATGAGAGAGGGAGGCCTGCCTATAATCCAGTTGTGATGTGATAAATGCATCGGTCAGTTTCTCCAGGTGTTGTCTAGACAAGAGGGGCTTGATTTTTGACAGCCGCCTCAACTGAAAGAACAAAGACTTAACCACAGCGTTGACAGTCAAGCTTTAGGCTGGGGTCCATTTATACACTTAAATTAGTGATGCTGGATTTTTCTTATGAGGCCAAAGAAAAGTCAAAGGAAGGGACACAGCTGGGGCCACTGGACTTAAAAATCATGACCTCAGTCTATTTTTTAAATTAAAATTTGGGAAAGACAGTGCCATCCATCCCCTGATGTCAACGAGACTGAATAAAACAATTATGTTTTAGAGGGAAATAGACTTCACAGACATCAGCATATAAATGAAATGACACACAGTTTTCTATAAATAGAACCATATGGCAGCAAATACAGAGAGAACAGGAGAGGACCAAGACTGGAGCCCTGAGGAGCAAAATCTCTTGATTTACTGGTTCATGTACATTCCAATCCTCACCTATGGTCATGAGGTATGATCATGACAGAAAGAATGACATCCTGTGCTCCATTATTGGTAATCCATTGATAATCAGTGAATTTTATTTTTTGTTTTTGGACTGAGCTACTGGTGGTAGCATCTTTGTTGTTTGCTTTAATTGGTGACGGCAGCGTTTTCGCCCCCTCTCTCAGTTTTGGTTTTGTCCTGTATTCTGGACGTGACTGACGGTGTCAGCCCCTCTGTTGCTGTATTTTAAAGTAATTGGTGACGGCAGCGTCCCGCTCCCTCTCCCAATTTGAGCTAACCTCTTACTCTATTTTGCATTTGAGCCACCTGTGTTAGTCTCTGAGGTGGTTATTTGTTCTAACTGGTGACGGTAGCGTTTCACCTCCTCTCCCAGTTTTTAGCCAACCCTATAAACTGTTTTGGACTGAGCTACCTGTGTCAGCCTCTCCAAGTTTGTTTGCTTTAATTGGTGATGGTAGCGTCTCGCCCCCTCTCCCAGTTTTAGCCAACTTCCTGATCAGGAGTTCCGGGTTGAGCCTCTCTGCATTTGGATTTTGCTTTAATTGGTGACGGCAGCGTTTTTGCCCTCTCTCCCAGTTTTTGTTTTTTCGTCCTGTTATTTGGACGTAGCTGGGGGTGTCAGCCCCTCTGTTGCTATATTTTATAGTGATTGGTGGCGGTAGCATCCCTGCCCCGTCTCCAGATCTTAGCCTGTTCGTTCTGCCTGCGGTTGCACCCAGGTCAGTTTCAAACATGGATGGCTCCCACTGTTGTGCGGATTGTGAGGCCGTGCTACTGGCAGATGATGGCCACGACCTGTGCGCTGCCTGCCTTGGGCATGATCATCTGAAGGAGGCCCTGTCAGAGACTCCTGCATGACCTGCAGTTGCATGCCCTGTGCTGTGAGGGTGACTCGGGTGGCCCAGTTGCGCCCCGGGTATGGCAATGACTTTCCATCTTCTGGACAGGTGGCGCTCGAGTTGCCAGAATGAGGCCAGTCTCTGTGGCGTCTCCTAAGAAGAGGCGAGGTAAGTCTGATCAGGGCCTTTCCACAAGAGTTGATGGATGCGTTACCTTTGGCTGCCTCTGCCTCTCACTTTAGGAGTGAGGAGGAGTCACAGTCATCTCGTGCAGAGACTGGCTCACTCTTTATCTCAGAGAGCAGCTAGTGGATCGAGTGACAGCTCTATGTGGGACATCATGCGTATGGCATTGAGGCAGCTGCAGCTGGACGTCCCGCAGATGGAGGAGTCCGCTCCTGGAAGCGCCTTTTTAAGGCGCGGACGGGCCCCTTATCCCCTCTGTCCCCCCAATAGAGGAGTACCTAAAAGAGTTACACGCCTGTGGGCGGGACCCTAGAGCCTTTTCACGCCTCTCCACGGATGGTCGCATGTTGGCAGCTATGCACGAGTCGGTTAAGGCAGGCCTGGATTGTATGCCTGTGGTTGAACCTGCGGTGGCCTCACTCATTGTGTCATTAGATGAGGCTCTATGTTGTGATGTTTGGTGCCCACGGGCTCAATGTCTTGTTACAGATGACTTTCTCTGTAAAGCTTATAATGCGGGGGCACGTGCTGGCTGACTGGGCAATTCTTTGGCGCACCTCATGTTTGCCCTTTATTCATCCCTACAAGACACTAGTGGTGCCACTACGACAATTGCATGCAGCACATCAGGTTTTTGCACTAATGACCAGGGAGCTTGGGCACGTAATGTCTTTTCTGTTTCAAGCTCTTCCACAGGTCTGGCTGGCTCAGTCTACTTTGGCTGAAACATGCCGTCAGACCCTCCGTAGTGTTCCTGTGGTACCTGGGGAGTTGTTTGGTCCGGCTGCCTCGGAAGCGCTGGAAAGGACGGTTCAGGCCGCAGTATTCGGCCGCCTCCTTGAGGTTGTGATCAGCCTAGTGGATTTAATCCTTGGGTTGCACGGCAGAGACTCAGCCGAGACTTTCGTGAGCCAGTCCGCCAACCAGCCAGGCAGGCCCGTGCTGCAGACTCTGGCCGCCGCCCCACCAGGGCCCCTAGGGGCCATGGGGACAGGCGGTGATGCCACCAGGCCAACCATCAGATATTTTTCTCATCAGCAGGCAGGGAAAGGCCCCTTCCAGCGTGAAAGCAGCCCTCTCTCCTCTGCAGGCCTGCAGCATGAAGACTCTTCCATACCTCGATGATTGGGTTCTCTTCGCCCCATCCCAAGCGCATGCCTCTCGAGATACAAGTCGTCTGCTTGGTCATGGGTCTCAGTTGGGTCTCAAGCTCAACTTGGAGAAGAGCTGCCTGATCCCATCCCAGACAACCACCTTTTTTGGGGTGTTTCTGGATTCACCTTCCATGAGGGCTTACCCATCTGCCCAAAGGGTGAACGATATACTCCGGTTGGTCAGTCGATTCAGGCTGGGCCGGCAGTTTCCATATGTCACTTTCCTGCAGCTCCTGGGCAAACTGACATCAGTCACTCAGGTTGTGCCCTTAGGTCTGCTGTCACTATGCCCTTTGCAGGGGTGGCTCAACAGCTTCCGCCTGGATGCCAGGTGGCACAGGTAGTGCTGGGCGATATGGAAAAAATTCTATATCACGATATTGATAATTTTATATCACGATAACGATATATATCACGATATACCGCAATTACGTACATTGTCAGTTATTCTCTGAAAAATATGAAAAAAATAATTTCATTTCTTACCTTTTTCAAGCTTTATTTCAAAGTGACATTTAACTGAACTTTCACAAATGAGATCTGTTGCATTTTAGTGCAACAATTATGTACTTGTTACGACATAACAGTATCAAATGACAACAGACTATTATCTTCGGCCGGCTATAGTTTCACTTTTCGAAACTTTCCCCGGCTCTTTTACAACTTGTTTGACCTTGCACTTTTTGGATTGTTAAATATTCTTTTTCGTGGTTCTTCTTTAAGTGATAGAAGAGGTTTGTTGTGTTGGCGTCAGATGAGAAAACAGTCTAAAGCAGAGTTAGCATTAGCATTAGCAGAGTTAGCATATTACCTTTTTCTGCTCCGTGTCGGACTTCTTGAACCAAATCACAGACGTCCCCCCTCGTTTTGGGACCCTGAGTTTGATACTTCATGTGTCTCCATCTTTCAGCACTTATGACTTAAATGCCGACACAATATACGGTGGGTCACAGAATATGGTGAAAACACCGGGCCACACAGAAAGCCGCTGCCGTAAAGCATGTCGCAAACCCACACGTAAAGCAGCGTCATGTCGCAAAACTAAGGTTCTTCGCAAAATAGTTATTTTTTCTTCTTATTTATCACTTATATAAACTGAATGTATGCAAAGTGACAACACTAATACGTTTGTCGTAGCCTACGTTATGAAATATTTACATGAATCATTGATACAATTATGATAGAAACGACAGAAACGATAGAAGAAAATATATCACGATAGACCCTTTTCTATCGTCCCCACGATATGTATTGTTATATCGCCCAGCACTACCGCCAGGCAACTGCTCCGGTAGAGTGGTCCCTTCACAGCGACGTAGTACCCAGGATCTGGGACCTCTTTGGTCGGGCGGAGGTAAATCTGTTTGCCACAGAGGGGTCGACTCAGTGTCCTCAATGGTATTCCCTTACAGGGGCATCGGGTGCACTGGGCCAGGACGTGCTGGCTCATCCTTGGCCAAGAGTCCTCCTATACGCTTTTCCATCTCTGTCTCTGATTTGGCCTACTCTTCGGAGGGTTGCCGAGGTGGGCCACAAGATGTTACTGATGGCTCTGTGTTGGCCAGCACGGCCATGGTTCCCGTTTTTACAGAATCTGTGTCACGGCATCCCGTGGTGTCTTCCGACCAGGAGGGATTTGCTGTCTCAGTTTAGGGGCCTGTTATGGCACCCCAACCCTCAACGCCTCCGACTCTGGGTGTGGCCACCAGACGGCTTGAGCAGCATTTGACTGGATGTTCGGATCCCGTCAGACACACCCTTTTGGGTGCCAGGGCATCCTCTACTCGCCAGCAATATGAAAACAGGTGGCGGCAGTTTTCCCAGTGGTGTTCTGCTCACAATGATGATCCAGCTACCTGTGCAGTGTCCACTATCCTGGAGTTTCTCCAGTCTCTTCTTGATAAAGGCCGCTCTCCATCGACACTTAAGGTTGCACCTGCCGATGGTTCCGCGGGCACCAGTCTGTGACCTGCCCTTGGTTCTTGAAGCTCTGTGCCACTCTCCATTCTAGCCTTTGGCACAGGCGGACCTAAAGTGGCTCTCTTGTAAGACTGCCTTTTTGTTAGCTATCGTCTCAGCTAAGAGGGTTGGCGAGCTACATGCTCTTTCTGTCAGTCCCTCAGGTCAGATGGGTTCTGGATGGCTATGGTGTTACCTTGTGGCCCAACACTGCATTTGTGTCTAAGGTGCTATCCCGTTCTCATTGTAACCAGCCACTGAGATTGGCAAGGTTTCGGCCTACATCAGGAGTGGCTGGGGATAGGCCCGAATTATTGTGCCTAGTGAGGGTATCGCTGGTATTAGTCATTCAGTGCTTTCAGCACCGCCCTCTGGCGGTCAGTAGGGATGAAATAGAACGAAAGTTACGTATGTAACTACGGTTCTATGAATCCCGGTTGACCGCCAGAGTTTCTCTGTCACTCAGAATCCTTGCATTCCGTGAGAAGATTCTGCAGGAACAGAGCCTCGGATGACGTCAGTATATATAGACTGGGTGATCATCCGACGTGTCACAGGTGTGACTCTGTTAGTATTACTACTCAAACGACGCATGCATCAGTGCTTTCATCACCGCCCTCTGGCGGTCATCCGGGATTCATAGAACCGTAGTTACATACGTAACTTTCGTTTTATTGGATGGTGACAGTTTTTTTGAGTCACTGGGGCAGCAGTGTTTCAGGAGGTAGGGGCTCATCCTGTAACCAGTGGGTTGCCAGTTCGAACCCCCGCGCCGTCTATTTCAACTGTTGTGTCCTTGAAAAAGACACTTCACCTGCCTTGCCTGCTGGTGGTGGTCAGAGGGTTTAGTGGCGCGGGTGTAATGGCAGCCTCACTTCTGTCAGTCTGCCCCAAGGCAGCTGTGGCTACAATGTAGCTTACTACCATCAGTGTGTGAATGTGTGGATGAATGGGTGAAGGACTGAATGTAGTGTAATAATGTTTATAAAGTCCTTAGACTAAATAAAGAGCTATACAAGTGCAGGCCATTTTTACCTCTGCCAATGGTGTTACATTTTCGATAGCGTTGGTTTGTTTGCCTGTTTGTAAGATTACTTAAAAACAAATTAATACATTTTGATGAAATGTTTTTAGGAAATCCTGAGGTCGTCACAAGAAACAACTGATTAAATTTTTATGTGGATCCTGATCATGATCAAACTATGATTTTATTGATGCTATGGCATCAATTTGTGCTGTGAGTGCTTTTAGTTCTTTTGCTTTTCAAAGTGTTAAACAAAAAAACAGTTTAGTTTGTTCATAATTGTGCAGATGCATTTGAGTTCTTTCCATACATATGAAAAATTTGTAAACTAGTGTGAGAGAGATAAAATCCTATATCTTTAAAAGCATTTTGTAGCAGAGAAAATAGTATGAAGAAGAAATATTCTAAAAAGATCAGAGTGTCTGTCTAATTAAACTAATAATGTTCTTATTATTTAAAAAAACTACAGGCACTGTAACAAAAATAAGTAATGTAGCAAATTTAGTATTAATAATAACATTAAAGTGTGAATATGTGAATGCAAACCTTTGGGTGCCAGTTTATTTCAGCATCAGCTGGTTTCACCCTGCAGATTATAACTTCAATGGCTTGGCCTGGCAGAGACTGAAACTGTTCTGGGAGCTGAAAAATCTGATGAGACTTAACTTCATCCTCTTTCCCCACATCGATGAAGACAACCAGAACAGTGAAAAACAGAGTCTCATCTTGCTCAGGTATGGAGAGGATCTTCACCCTGCACACACAGACATTTACACATTCATTTCTTTACAGTATACAGGTCTTTTTTAATTAAAGTGCATTTTCATGGCAATTTTATGAGTTCAATGTTAGTTATCAAAAATCTCAGGAAGTTTAAACTTTCGTAAAACTAATACAAAAAAAACAAACAAAATGCTGATTTCTGCCATTTTATTTGTTTTGATTTATACACTCACCTTTAAAAGTATTGGAACAGTGAGGCTAATTCTTTTCTTTTGCTGTAGACTGAAACCCATGAACCATTTTTCAGTTTAATATTCTTCAGAATCATTTTAAACAAAACTGTCTCCCTGTTTAACTCAATTATCTTTAGTATTTTGTAGAATTATAACATATAACCAAATTTAAAAATTTATTTAGATTCTACATTGTAAGGCAACTAAACATAAAGAATAGCTAGAGGGGAAATACTTTGGCAACCCACTGTATCTAGTCAAGTTATGCCTAGATGAAACCTAGCATGGTGAAACTTTTAGTGTTGGATGGAAATAGGCATTTAATAAATATTTTTCAGAGCTATCTCTCCTAAGGTCAGACCTGTGGAAGACCTCGTCCTCTTGCACTGCATATAAACATCCTTCCAGCAGCTCCTTGGCTCCTGGCTTCTTGTCAGCGTAATAAGAAACCATCTCAGAGGCCATTATGTCAAAACATTTGTCGTCCTTCTTGACCATACGTCCAAAAAACACTGAGGCTGACTTTATGTAGAGAGGCACAACCTAACACACAAACACATTCATGAAAAATTAGTTAACACAAGGTTTATATTCACATTACTAACATTTTATAAAAAAGACCATCAGTAGTTTGTTTAAACACCTTTCAGATTTACTAACATTTATTCAATAATTTTATATCGTATTTTCTTCCTAATTAATGCAGTTCGGAAGCGTAAACTTTGTGTAAAGCATTATGCTCTGAATAACATGTGAGGACTATTATAATAAAACCAAATAATTCTCACTTCAATTACTCCAGATGCAGGGAGCACAGACTTATCCAGCTGGCAATGAAATTGATGGCGATCAGGACACACACCGCTGTCTTTGCTGAAAAAGACACACATGCTGCCTAAAATATTTTTGTTACAAATCATACATTCATAAAAAATGCTTATGCTTTCATCAGCCACTCTGTGCCTTGACCTCTATACAAAATTTTTCAGTTCCACTGGTTCCAAATCACCTGCTCAAAACTTGGAAAACATGTCAACTCTGTAGTTCAGTCCAGTTACTTTCACTTTCTGTAAATTTGGCCAAAATACACCCTCTCTTATCTTTTCATCAATTAGAAATTGTAATTCATGCTTTTGTGTTGTCATTTTTAGACTAATATAACTCCCTCTATTTGTAAAAATCAAAACTGCCTTTCTTACTCATACCAAACTTATTGCCATTGTATACTACAATGAAACCTTGTTTGTGAGACTTCCTGCAGCAGCTACTGTGGAAGCAGGGGGACTGGTTTGTTGTTGCCCCAGCAGACTCTTCACAGCTCTGGAGAGGAAACTGTGCTTAAGTCTGTTGGTGCAGGTTTGGATGGTTCTCTGCTTGAGGGGAGGCTCGTGAATAAAGACTGTCCTGGGCGGGTGGGGTCATTATGGATCTTTGTGGCCTGCCGAAGGGGGCAGCACAAGTAGATCTTGTCCAGGTATGACAGTGGGTAGCCAACAATCCACTGAACCATCTAAATAAACTGGTGCAGCTGCTTTTTCTTTTTCCAGTGCAGCTGGCGTACCACACTATGCATCCATATGTCAGGACACTTTCTATGATGCAGCGGTAAAGTTTTTTTTTTAGCAGAGGTGATAGAAATTTAATACCCCTCAATGTTCTTAGAAAGTAGAGACTATGCTGGGCTTTTCTGATAATGTGAGTGATGCTCACTGTCCAGCTCAAGTTCTCTGAGATGTGAAGTCAGAGGAACTTCAAACTTGTAACTCGCTCCACCTCCTCTCTTTTGATCTTCAGCTGTGTGTGCATTGTTGTCCTCAAAATTTGTAAATCAAGGATGCTTTCTTTTTCTTTCTGGGTGTTGAGGTTGAGGTGATTATCTCTACACCAGGATGCCAGTGTCTAATCCTCCTCTCGATACAATTGGGTTGCAAAGGGGCGGAAAATTTCTGGTAAATTTTCTGAAAATTTCCATGGGAAGTTAAGCTGGAGAATTTTGGAAATATTTGAAATTGGAAACTTTAATGGGAATTATGGATATTATTGGGAATTTATTGAAATTACCTGGAAATTGGGGGTAATTTAAACAAAGTATCATATACAAACATATGTAAATATTTTTGTTTTGTCATAAGCAAAAATGTAAAATAATACAATTAAAAAACATGACATTTCAACAGATTTATTTGAACTGAACTCTAGTTTTAATTATTGAACAATGAACAATCATTTTAATGAACAACTAAAACATGAACATGAACTCCCCCACCCAATCAAAAAGTAACCCCCCCCCCACCCCCACTAAAAAAGTCCCTTTCAACATGTAAAACAAAAGCCTTGCAAGCCTACATTCCGCATAGTCTGCATTTTTGCCTAAATCCTTCATGCAATAGCCTCTTCCTGGGCCTGATCAATATCCTCCATGTTCACCTTCAACATCCGTCTCCTCCTCCTCCTCAGTGTCACTGTCCAGCCTCGTTGAAGATGGCTCTGTGTCAGACTCAAAGAGCCTTAGGTTTGCCCGAATGGCCACTAGTTTTTCCACCCTCACGTTGGTGAGCCTGTTGCGAACTTTTGTGTGTGTCTGCAAACAGTGACCAGTTGCACTCAGAGGCAGCTGATGATGGTAGGATTTTGAGGATGATGGAGGCTACATATGCAAGGGCCTCAGATCCACTAAGTCCCTTCCACCAGGTGGATGCAGATATGTGATGGCATGACTGCCATATTCCATCCCCTTCCCAAAGGCCTTGCTTGGTTCGGAACTTTGCCAAACTGCCCAGAACTTTGCCTTTATCAAGAGTCTTGTGGCCAGACATGGCTGTAATGACAGCATAAGCACCGTGCACAGTGCATGCTGGGGGCGTGGCCTCAATTGCCCTGCAGTAAGCAGTGCTGTGTGCATGTGATTGAGGAGTGTACTTGCATTAAATCTGGTTGGTTGTTTTAGCCAAGATTATGCTACAATATATTTTCCCCAACTATATTTAAGTTCCCTATTAAGAGCCAACCTTCAATTTTGTAAATTTCTTTTTTATTCCCATAAATTCCCGTTAATTCCCATAAATTCCCGTTAATTCCAATGGAAAGTTTCCAACTTTTAAAATTCCTGGAATTTTGCAACCCTAGTCCTACAACAATTGTACTATCAGCAAATTTAGTATATTTGAGCTGATGGTATCCATCCTGACATGTTGAGGCCTGTTTGTGAGGAAGTTCTTGATTCACAAACAAAACGGGGTTCTGAGCTGCAGCGTCTGTAGTTTGTTGACCAGTCTGCTGAGGTTGGTGACTGAGGGCAGTGTACAACGCTATGGAGGTGGCATCATCCTTGGATCTGCTGGGTCTGTAGGTGAAATGATGTTGGTCAAGGCCAGGTGGAATGTGGGCCTTGATATGCTGCAGTACCAGTCTCTCAAAGCACTTCATGATCACTGGAGCCTGGGACACAGGCCAGTAATCATTCAGATCTGTGATGGCAGAGGTTTTGGGCACAGGAATTATGGTGGCACAGAAGTCCAATGACAGAACACTGTTCGGATTCAGATCAGGGAAGCCGTTCCACCCAATCACCCCTTTTCCATGTAACTCTGTCACTTCCCACATGGACATTTAAGTCACCCAATAGAACAACAGAATCTTCAGACAGCGCCCCTACCAGGATATCATCCAGGGACTCCAAGAAGGCCAGGTAATCTGAACTACTGTTTGGTGAACAAGAACAAACAACAGTCAGAGCCTTCCCTCCTGCAGGTCGAACCCACAGAGAAGCAACAGTCTCATTCAGCGAGGAGAACTCCAACTATAAGGCACTTAGCCAGGGCGCCTTGTTGAGTATCCCTACACTTGCCAATGCCTCTCTCCCCAGGCAACTTTAGAGTAGGAAAGAATCTAGGCTCTCTCCAGAAGTTGGGTTCCAGAGCCCAAGCTGTGCATATAGGTGAACCCAACTATGTCCAGTTGATATTGCTTAAACATATGCTCTGGTTCAGGTTCAGGTTGAACTGATAGTTGAGTATTTCTGTAAAATGAAGTTTTATCTAAAACAAATTAATGTTTCTGAATCTTGGTCAAATATCAGTCTCATAGTGTACAGAATCCACTGGTCAGTAAACAAACCTGCAAAATCCAAACCTCTTCAGGTAGCTGCAGAGAGGGCGATCCATCTTCTGGTCTTCACGAGCCGCATGAACCCCCTGAGCAAAGGCTAAGAGCTCAGGGGGCAGCAGGGCGTTAGTTCGCTTAAGGTAGCGAAGAACTCCAACAATATGGGAGGCGTTCCTCTCTGAGGGCAGCAGAACTGACCTAAGGACCTGTGAGTTGCTCTCTGTTTGATCCAGAGAGCAAACCTCGGGGGAAAAGAAAAAAAACATCATTTTTTTTTAAACACAAACAGAGATTCACTTTTATCATACTAAAAATTCATATTTAACTTGCTCATTATCAAAAATAGCATATTAAAGTGGTGTACAGCAGAAAAAAACTAAACCTGTTCAGGGGCCAGAATTAATCTAAGCAGACTCTGCAGAGGCCAGCCTCAAAATAACAATACTACTACTTTCTAATTAGCGTCACAGCCTGCTGTAGGAGTTAAGTGCCTAAAGGAAAATATAATCAAACGTGTACTTCAGCATGAGGGGTTTATACACAGCATTTGTTGTTAATCAGCTCAAGTGATGTTTTTGTTTTGATGCTCAGTAGTTAAGTAGAGGTGAGCTATTTTGTTTTATAAACTTTTGAAAGTTTTGGTTTTTTAACTGTTGTGTCCCATTTTCTTTTATCCAGTGTTAAGTTGTCAAACACAGATGGCATTTACCATATGCTTATAATTTTGTAAATAATTTTCCTTGTTTTTATTTTTAAATTCAATTCAGTTTATTTATATAGCGGCAATTCACAACAAAAGTCGTCTCAGGGCACTGTACAAAAACATTCACATACATTATAAAAAGCCATTTAGTAAAAGTTAACTGTCTAAGGAAGCCAGCAGATTGCGTTGAATCTTCTCTTTGTTGCAGTCTCCCATCCTGAGCAACACGTTGGTGACAGTGGAAGAAAAAACAGGAAAAACTCCCTTTTAACAGGAAGAAACCTCCAGCAACCAGGCTCAAAATGGGCTGCCATCTGCCTTGACCGGCTGGGTTTTGAGAGGACAGGAAAGAGACAGACAAACAAAGAATGTCTGGTCCAGGTGTAGCTTCTATAGAAAGAAAGACAACGAAAAACAAAGCAGATGAATAGATGTTCTTTTTATAAAGAAGAGACTTACTCCTTCACACAGATTTCTGAAGTTTTCAGCCATGCAGAAGAGTCTGCTGCCAAACACTTTGGGAGAGGTAGGAAATCCGTGGTGGATGAGACAAGTTGCATCTTTGATACCAAGACACTTAAGACAATCATTGGTGGTCACTACAAGTCAGAAAAAATACACAGGTGATAACATCAGGGATCCAATTTAGTCAGATCATTTCCCGTTATTAATGTCAAATTAGTTGGAACTGTACCCAGAATAACATTAGTGCCAGGACCAATCTCCTTCCTCCACTGCTCCATCACAAAGTCAAACTGGTGAGTCAGTCCTTCATGGGTCTTCAGACAGAAAGCTGATTTGTTGCTAACAGCCTGGAAAACACAAGTATAAAGACAGGTGGGTTCAATTAATACTACTGAAACTGATACTTATGGAAAAAACAAATACATTTTTCAGGATTTGGAAGAAAAGCTCAGTAAAAGCTTTTATTTCTAAAATAAAAGAGGACTCTGGCATTTAATCTTTTTAATCAATTTTTTTTGCATTTTGTAAATTTTTGTACAGATGAGTGGGTATCAGATTGTCAGACTCAAAAACAGAACCAGTTCCAAGGGCTGACTGCCTCAGCTGACAGCCTAAATCAACATATTAACTATGAAGACAAAAAATCCTAACTGTAACAACAGCCCCGATATTCAACTGCCTAAGAACCGTTTAACAGAAGGAGGGCAGTAGTGAGACGGTTTTAGGCAAAATAATGTGGAGCACACAACTTTACACAAAACTGTCAAAATTTGCACAGAAACAAAGATAAAACCCTAAATAACCTGTTTAGACCGTTTATCAGAAAAAAAAGTTGATTTGGGAGTTAGTTACACTTTAAGATGGGCGTATAAACAGGAAGTGAACTTCTCAGTTTCCTGCATTTCCAAAGAAAACAACGAACTGATGGAGCTGTAGTCACCTTGAACACGTCTTCCACCTCCTGAACAGAGTTTGTTACAATCAATGACTTCTGACCAACAGCTGGGCTGAAATCCAACGCACCCAACAGCACTTGAATCTTGTTACTCTCTAAAGTCATGAGGATGACCTGGACAAAAACAGGAAGGTCAGGTAACACTTCAGCCTGTGTTTCATGAGTTTAGCCTCTGTGAATATTCTGTTGATACACATCACGTTTGATTTGAAAAACAGGATCTTTACTCTGTTACTAGAAAGTTTGTAAACTCAAAAATTATCTGATATTTTGAACTATTGGACACATTTCTTAAACTTGTCCAGTCTGAAGTTTACTTGACGTCTTCAAAATAAATGTGTCTGATTGTGACACAATACACTTTAATAAATCGTGAGTCCTATACTTTGTGTTGACAGGTAAAATGACTTCAACATGTATTGTAATATTTGAAAAGTTAGGTCGATCTTGTAACATTTGACCGACCTGTTGAACATTCCCATAGAGAGCAGCTTCTTCAGGAACACTTATGATGATGTAGGGCGAAGGCATGTGACTGCCTATCAGAGTCTCCATGTGATTGGTCCATCTTTTCGCCACAACAACAAGCTGCTTGGGACAGAATGTCTCCTCACTGCAAGTCACCTTCTGGAAATGCTGCAAGATGGTGTCCATCTGAAAGGACAGTGTAACTGGTTCCTATTACAAGTTACTCCATATACAATGTAATAGTATAACTATTTCAACTATTTTATTATCTCTGCCAAGGGGGTTATGTTGTCTGTACGTGCACAAGATTACTCAAAAAGTTAAAAACAGAAACATAAAATTAAAATAAAAATAAAATTTCAAACATGGTACAAGGAATAAGTCATTAAATTTTGGTGGTGATCCAATCAAAGTTCAAGCTCACAGATCAGCCTGCGCTCTAACTCTGCAGCTGTATAACAGGAATGTCAAACTCCACAGCTGGACACCTTACAACCTGTTGATTTCAAGGTTCATGGGGTCAAAGGTCAAGGTCACAAGTAACCGCTAGCAGGGTTTCCCCCAGCATATTATAAGCCTGGTGGGCTGCCAGGCAAAGCTCCGCTTGTTTATTGTAAAGTATGTCATTTTTTATACACGTTTTTTTCCACCAGCACCCCCACCGCGAGGTCACCGCGCGTTGATCACTGCGAGAGGGTGCAGGCGCCAACAGCGACTCAATCGCGCTGTCCCCACCCCTGTGCAAATGTCCTGCGCGGTGTTGCGGCGCGTGCACCTCCCAATTTTGCTAACTTTGTGCAGACCATGCCCGCCACGCTCCATTTGAAATAAACGATTTTGCTGCTCTAGCGAAGCTGATTTGCCTGTATCAGCATTTATATGATCCCTCTATGGGAGATCACAAAGATAATCAAATGGCTCAAAACTCAGATTACTTCTGCAGTTGATAAAAAGGAGTGTTTATAGACCACAGAGGTTAGTTGAGTTGTAATTCAGAGGGTGGCTTTACAAAACTGAATATGTAATACGTCTGTTTATTAGAGTTCTCTGTTGTTATTCATTGGCCTTGACGTGAGACGTGTGTTGGTGCCTTGTTTGCACTTTTTCATTTATGTTAATTTAATTGATTTGTAAATGTGACTTAAATTAGGATTCAAATTAGGTGCAAACAATTTGTGTTTAAAAAAGTATTTCAAAAGTGCCTTTTTGTAAAACTGTAGTTGTGTAAATATTTGAGACAAATATCTTACAATATCACATAATAAATAGCCATATTTTCAACTTTTCTGTCAACTTTAATCTTTTTTTTTTTACTAAATCATGGTCGGCCGGCGATCAGCCGGCAAACGGCCACCTACCACCGGGCTGCCTCTTTTCTGGGGGAAACCCTGCCTAGATTAAAAACTTGTCTCTGCTCCTACTTGTGACCCTTTTGTTACCTCAGCGGAGGAAGTTCTGTTTTTGGTTGTGTCCGATGGTTTGTTTGTCTGTCTGTTAGCAAAGATCAGGTAAAAACTAATGAACAGATTTGGATGAAATTTTTAGGAAATATCACAAAAATGAATGGATTAAATTTTGGTGCTGATCCATATAATGTTCTAGATTGCATAATTTTTTTCAATCCTGCTGTGGCCTTGGCAGATGTTTGCTTCTAGTGGTTCTAGTTAAAGTGATGTAACGAATTACATTTAGGTACTTTTTGATCCCTTAACATTTTGTTTTAACATTTGAAAAAAGCTCAAGAAAGCCTTACATCAATACTGAACACCGCCTTCTGTCAAACTGATTAAAAAATCCCTCAAACATGTGAAATAACATCAGTAATTTATCAGTTTTATACAACAGCCATACAAACTACAACAATGATTATGTGCAAATTAGCTATGCAGTTGCTAACTCCATAGACTCTTAGATTTAAGGAAAAATTCAAAGTCTGAAGCACAAAAAAACTACCAGCCACCATCTGAAATGAGAAAAAAAAATCTCCGTCTCTTACATCTTTAATTCACCATGGCTGTATAAAGTGGACTTTAACTTATTTTCTTTAATTTTCCTGAATTGTATTTCTAATTTTATTTACCATTTCCCTCTATTTAAATGGACTAAATAATTAAAAGTAAAATAGCAACAAAAAACAAGCTAAATTAAGAGTAAGCATGCTTTTTATTTTACACAGAGACACTTAAGTCTAATGTCTCAGGATTACAAAGGAAAGTAAGTTGAAAATACTGTTTTGGTTTTAAAATACATAGCTAAAAGTTTAGACAAAAATACAACGCACTACCTGATTCTGTGAGAAACTATATGTCGGATGGCAGAATTTACATTCAGAAACAGATGCATGAATCTAAAGATGAAGGCAAAAATACTGAATAATGAGATGGAACGACAACACTGCATCAGTCTTTAACAGCGTAATATATAGATTCACAAAGTGTTAAGTCTCAGGATTATACTGCGTCCTTTACTAATACTGGTACAATTACTACAAGACACTGACTGTAAAACTAAATGAAGCGTCATGAACAGCTGATGTTTGGGTGCTGTTCATGAAGCGTCATGAACAGCACGACTTGGACGAGACAACATTCATCAACAGCAGAGATGTCTGGTTTGTTAAAATGAGGTTGTCAAGACTTTTTAGTTAGAACTGATGAGCTGGTACCTGATCAGGAACAAGAGCAAACAGCTCTTCAGCTTTATCTAGAACCAGGTGGTACACCCGTAAGAACATGAAGCAGTGACAGGACAGCAGACGGACCAGAGTGAAGGGGGTGGTCACCAAAAGCAGGCCTGTTAGACAGAAAATGGAAAGAAATTCTTAAATATTTAACTGTAAATAAACTATAAATAATCAAAGATTTCCTTTAATGAGTTAAACTCTAAGGTCACTCACTAGGCACTTTCATAAAAAAACAGCCTCCAAAAATACAACAAGGTAGCTCCCAAAATAAACAAGCATTTTGGCTTTAATTTTGGACAAGAGAAGGCATAGATGCTTCATCCATCTTTATTAATGTTGATGTGAACGACACATTCAGTGTGTGATAGATGTCTCCCTCATGTCATTTTCAAAACCTAATAAAACTACTCAGTTTAGAGATAGTCTTTGTGGTTAAACATTTTGTAACTAAATATAAAGTTGCTGTGTGTCATTGTCAACCTTCTCCTGAGTAATGAATCAGTTTATTGTAGTTTAGGTTTTTTAATCCAGCATTCAGGTGGTCACATAGACTGTATGTCATCACTACATCACATCTCTGAGCCATAAAGTTAGATTACCTGTTACTACCTTGTTGGCAGCACAATGACACATTAGAGGTGGGCTGACTTCAACCCCTCATGCTGCCTCTGTCCAGTCAGAAACCACACTGAGAAGGATTCTAAGTATTGGCTTGAACTGTTTTGTGAAAGTGCCGAATGACTACCATCAGAACGGGATTACGTTGTGCTTACAGTTTTTGGGAATTTTCACAGCTTTAGCTTCATTCTTGCCGATGCCCACCAGGATGATGACTGGGTGGAGGGTTTGGGAGACCTTGGACTCCTCCAGCATATCGTAGACCATCTGAGCCCTCTCCCAGCCTGGACACAGCAGCACTGCTATGGGCTGCATGTAGACACAGCATTAAGAATGGTTTGGTTCACAAAACATTTGGAAGTGTCACTTGTAGTCTTTGTACTCACCCCTAAACTAGAGGTGAAGGAAGTGAAGACAGAGTTGAGTTGGATGTGGGAGAGGAGGGGGGCGAGGTAGCTGAGTGGCTGCTCAGTATTGTGGGAGATAATGACGGTGTTGTACCCACGAGCTACAGCTGGCCAGCTGTAGCGGTCAGCTGGAGACAAAGTGCAGTACTTTTTCTTCTTCAACACCTGGAGACAAACCAGAAGTCAAGTTAGATTCAAACTGAGCTTAATGGAGACAGAATGTGTGCCCATAGCTGAGAGTCATTCACAACACATACACTGAGAACTAACACATCAGCAATAGAGGTTAAACAATTATTTGGATGATAATTTGTCTGGAGCGTTAATATTACTAATGTACAAACACGTCCAACTTACGCACATGACCAAACTTGTTAGTAGAGAAACAGATATCATACAGCACTTTTTTTGTTTGTTTTAGGAATGTGCTATTGAATATGTAGACAACATAAACAGGCAGTTGAGAGAGGAAACCATACTCTCTGTTTAGAGTCTTTCTGCCAGTCCTACAGGACGGACAAACTGGACCAACACATGGCATCTGAGCATCACAAAATAGAAGTCAGTGCGAGCAGACAAAATGGTGTATTTCATTTTAACTGGATTGATAACATATTTGGCAATTCAGGTTATTTCACAATCCTTGCGTTATTAGAGCCCACAGTTGTTCTGGAGCACAAGGCTGTGGTGGAGGCATTTCTCCAAGTTATAAAACTATTTATTTACATATTTAAATGTACTATTTATGCTATTATTCAAATGTTAAACTTTTTGCTGTTCATAAAAGAAAATCATAGACTCAAATTCTCTGTCTCGTTGTCTTATCTCGTTGAAATATGAGGTTACATGAGATTATGCATAACACCAATGAGAAAATTCGACCCACACAGCTACAACTCTATATCTCTCCATAACATGATCTTAGTCTAAAAGTCTGACATGAAGGATGGCGGGTGATACACATTCCTATAAGGACTACGAGGTGATGTGAATGTTTCTTACATCATCAGATTGTGTTTGTACTTCATTTATAACTTTAAAACTCCAAAAACAGACAGACAGGATTGTTGCCTTTGCAGTTCAGACACACTGTGTCTTAAGATCAATAATAAATGCTGAGTTTGTGCTGAAAATACTGTAATATATGTTTAAGCCCATATCACACATCTGTAGTCTTCCCCTGGGCTTTGCTTGAGAATATTATCTACAAGACCGACTATGTACTAAAGCAATTTAGTCACCCTCCACCACCTGTTTAACTGCAGCATGATGCCATTTAAAAATGTCTGCTTTATCATGTGTCTCTTATTAATTTTTTCCTTGTTTTTAAATGTAAACAGCCCGACTCCACCACTCAAAGCACAATACTGTTTACCTGTCGGAGAACATCTGTGATGGGCGCATCTTCCAAGTTATTACAGGGCTCCTCCAGCTGGGCTGAGTGGACCAGAATCCCACTCATCCTAGGCTCAGTGGGACTAATCTGAAAAACATGACGAGGCGAGACGCACACCAATAACCCTGTCACTATGAATGTCAATGCCTTTTTGATGCATTTTAACAAAACATCCAAACTAAAAGGTGAGGATAGGTGCTTAGAGAACCTGGTAATTATCAAACACTGAGACGTGGAAAGAAAAAAATCGACAGAACCCGAGACAAACTTTAACTTCTACTTCACTACACACCATCAAAACATTCATAAAAGAGAGTGACTGAAAGGATTTCAACTAGTTTAAACTAGAGCTGACAACATAAATGTGATTTTAGGAAAACAGCTAAAAGATTTATTTACAGAGTAAATCCTTCAAAATATGTTCATTGAATAAAAATGATTGAAGTGCCCTGAAATTACTTTTTAAATAAATTAACAATACAAATAAATTAGGAGTGAAAGGAAAGTGACTAATCATTATACTTTAGGTAACTTTTTACTAAAACAATAACCGAGTTTAGCTTTAGTTGAAATTATTTTTCTTTGTTCTTAGCCTTTAACCAACTTTAAACTGCAACCTCTATAAATAGTTTTTTTAAAATAAAAAAAAGTTCAGAAGTCAAATGTCTTACCACATTGTCAGCAGAGTCTGGATCAGAGTTGATAGGTTCTGGGTTCAACCACTCCAAAAAACTGAATCACACATAGGAAAACAAAGAACTGTGACTCGAACCTCTGGAGAGCATCAACATGACAACTGTGACAAGCTTTCAGCTTTATGTCTCCACACATACCAATGATTAGAAAAGGTTTATAAGGCAAAGCACAGGTAATCTGTGCAAGTTTACATGTCAGTCCAGACCCAGGAAACATTTCAGGAAGTTAAATGCTGTCATTATATAACTCCTGCAGAGAAAAACTGTGACTCTTAGATTCTTTGAAGAGCTGCAGCTCACCGCAAACAGACCCAGACGTCTTCAGTCCTCCATGTCCCGCCTGCTTCCTGTCCCAACTCCACTGATTTATTCAAACTGTTAAAGAAAAAAACAAAAAACAGTTAAACCTAGTATCTGATCTCACTGAGCTGACTAACATGTATAATTTAGATCTACTCATGTATATATCAGGTTTTAGTACTTGGTTTGGTTATCTGCAGGATGTTTACACTGACTGCTGTAAAGATCACCTTCAGCTTCACTTGACAGACTGCTGCACAGACAAAATGAGTTCCCAACATTACCAAAGACGAATAAACACATAAATAAATGTTCAAATTAAAAGTCCAACATATCACCAGCTGCCTTTCATGTCAGAGTAAAGATGGAGCCGTTTGGGTCAAACCTTGAGATTATATACAACCTGACACAATATTACAAGATGTCACGGATGTGTAGTACTCAGTCTGTGTTGTGAATAACTCTCAGCTACTACCACACCAACTCTAACTCATCATCTGCAAATTGAACTAAGTAGCCAGGTTCATTAGCTGTGGCAGCTATCTTGAATTGGTTCAGTTCAGTTCAGTTTATTTATACAGCATCAAGTCACAACAAAAGTCATCTCAGGGCTCTGTAAAAAAACATTCACATACATTGTAACAAGACAATGAATAAAAGTCATCTATCTAAGAAAGCCAGCAGATTGTGTTCAATCTTCACTTCATCATAATCTCCATCCTGAGCAGCATACAGGCAACAATGGAAAGGAAAAATTCCTTTTTAACAGAAAGAAACCTCCAACAGAACCAGAACCAGGCTCAGGATGAGCAGCCATTTGCTTTGAGCAGCTGGGGTTAGAGAGAACAGGAAAGAAACACAAACACACGCAGAATGTGGTATGGGTTTCTAAAAGTTTAACATTTATAGATGTACATCCGATGACTACTTTAAAAGTTGTAATAAAATCTATCCTGTGGTTCATGAGATATTTTGCTAACAAAAATACTAACAAAAAAACAGAAACAAAAACATTATTTTTCTTTTGCTTTTGGTGGAGGGTGATAATGAGTAAGACAGACAACAGGTAGAGAACTGTACCTGCTCTGGGTCAGTTTGGGCTGCAGCTCCAGTGGTACAGAGTCACTGTTGTGTGAAGGGATCAATCTGTATGACAGAGCGGACATTTGATGATATACAGTTAGACAATGTGCATCTTAAAATGTCCACATTTCCAACTTTAGAGAAATGAGAACATTTCTGCAGCTGGAGTCTGATTTAATGACAAAGTGATCAAACTGTACATAGTTTCTGATGAGTTGCTGGTGTCCCTCCACTCTGAAAGCTCAAACTGCTGCACAGATCCAATCATTTCCTTTGACTGACTGCCATTCAGCTCATGATTCTGGTCCACCTGTATGAAAAACAAACCAAATAATTCCACTGATCAAATGTTTAAATTAAACTGTGATGTAGTTTTCAAAAGAGTTAATAAAACATGAAGCCATTTTTGTGTGAACAGCCCTTTAGATGTTTTAATCTCAATAAACTCACGTCAGAAAGTGTTTGTTGGTAGCTGCTGTCAGGGTTCAGAAACTTCTGGAACCTGTGCAGTCCACAGCAATCGATTAGATAAGACCATGCAGATGTTAGTTTGTGTCAGAGGCCAAGTCTCACCAGAACAAACTGAGGTTTTCGGTCAGAGCTGCAGCCAGAGATGAGTCTGTGTCTTCTGATGAGTCACTGAAACAAGAGCACAGTTTATGTGCATATACTGTAACTTTAAGCAAACTGCACTCTTTGACTTCACTCCTCCTTTCCAAAACTTATACTGAACTCTAAAAAGAAACCAGCAACCAGAACTACAAAAAGGCAACAGTGCTGGGTAGCACAGATTATACGGTATCTCCTCCCAAAGTTACAGTATCCCAAAAAGACATCATCAGTATGTTTCAGCCTGGAAATGTTCTTTGGATCAGATCATGTTCTCAGGCAGAATACTCAGGTCAAAAGACTTTCAGTTTTCATTGTTTATGTCCCAGGCATGTTCAGCATTAAACCACAGCTCTCACCTTTTAGTCTCTGCAGCTTCCAGACTCTTCCTGGATTGGTTGGTTGAATCCATTAGTTCATTTAAAACCAGTGATTTGCCGTTTCTGTCACAGGTAACCAGATCAGGCAGGTGGCCCTAAAGCAGCAGAGAGGTCAAAGGTTAACATTCAGTTTGAATAATATCACCCATAATCTCAATGTAACTTTTTATCATAATAAAATATACACATCTGTTTTTCAACATCTGCTCTAAATCACTGCATCGTGTTTAGTTCTTTAAATGCTCCAGTGTGAAGGTTCAAATACTTTGATTTATTTTAGAAATAATTTACTTGTAGAAAGGAACAATTTTAACATAGTTAAAAGCAACAAACTATTTATTTTTAACCAGGCAGCTGCACTCCTGTGTTCCTTTCTGTGAACTCTGCTGTAATGTTTAAACACACAAAGCATGACAGCCTGAAACAAGATGAGTATAAACTAAAGTGCACTTTTCCTGATTGATTCTGTTTGTAACAACAAACCATAAAATGAGCCAAAGAAACACACAGAAACATTAGTGCAGGATGGAACTGTAAATTAAACTCATTAAATAACTTTCACATCATTGTTAACTCGTGGGTCAATATTTCTCCCACTGAAATAGAACAAACTTGTCATTCTTTTTCAAAAGAAAGAACAAAACAAAACACTGTGAGCTGGAAAATCATCATTTGTGGCTTTTAGTGACATTTTAAAAACTTTTTTATTTATATTTTTTCATAGCACCATTTTATTCCATAGCACTCATGTTACTGATGACAGGATGGGATTCGTTTTCACTTTATTATGGTTTTGATAAAGGTGAGCTTGTGGACATGAGTTTAAAATCTTCCTCATGTAGCAGTGGACAATGTTTCAGGTAGAGGTGGGAAGGCATTTTAAATATTCAAAGTCTAGTTAAAACTGGCAAATTCTAGGGCTGTAACGGGACAGTCATGTCACAGAACGGGATACTGAGTGCACAGGACAGGGAAGGGATGACATTTTACAATATTTTTAAGAAAAAAAACTTTTGCCACAATCTCAACTGACTGGTATCTGTCTCGTCTGATTTTCATGAGTCTTTTCAGACGTCAGAAAACTGCTTTAATTATACATGACCTAAATTGTCATTGAAGTTGTGTTTCTGCATGCATTTACACAAGTGGGGCAAAATTAAACCTTGATCAAGGGATACCTTCTTGTTTTTCAATATTTTCTTGAAACGACAAATTTGTCATGTTTTTCCAGATATCTTATGTTAACATATTCATACAAAATTATGAATTTAACTTTCTCAATATATCTTATCAGTCAGAACAAAAGTTGCTGGAATTTTTCTTTTTTTTTAATTAAAAGCCTTTATTCATTTTTTTGACCTCCTTCTAAAGTATTATTTTACTGATTTTCAATGAAAACATTTTAATCCAGGTTATTAAAAAATAATAATGAAAAATCAAACATCTACAAACATTTCAATTTAGAGTTACAGATTAGGAAAAAAGATAATCTGCCCCTCTGTAGCTGTGATGAGCTCTGACAGAAGTTTAAGAGTGAGTTGTTGAAACTCTGGACATGAGTGAAACTGTTTGTTTAATATGTTTATTAGTTTCATTAACACTCACACACAGAGATGATTATCCAGCTGAGTGGTGACTCAATAAAAAGTCAGATTCATCACAGCTCTTTTCATTTCTTTGCTTCAAAGGCTAATGAATAACAACAGAGAACTCTGATAAACAGAAAGATGCTGTACTGTACTGTGCTTTTTGTTGCACAGGCTGCATGTAACAACAGAACAAAACATATCTAATGCTGAATCTAATAGCATCATTTTACTGGTAAACAAGGATAAATTACCACGCATCATAATAATATTTTCACTAACTACAAAACATGCTTACCATATTAGGTCTTGTAAAGCCACCCGCTGAATGTCGGCTCAACTAACCATTGTGGTTTAAAAACACTCCTTTTTATCGGCTGCAGCAGTAATCTCCTTCTGTGAGTTTTGAGCCGTTTGATTATCTTTGTGATCTCTCAGAGGGATCATATATGCCCCTTTTCCACTGGCTCTACTTATGCAGCCCTGTTCCGCTCAGGGTCTTCGCGCAGGGGCGGGGACAGCGCGATTGCGTCACAGTTGGCGTGCACACCCTTGCTTTGGTGACCACCTCACGGTGGGGGTACAGGTAGAAAAACGTGTATAAAAATGACGGTTTTTACAATAAACAAGTGGCGATTAGCCTGACGGTGGGGGAGGGAAAGCCTGGTGGCCCGCCAGGCTTATAATACACTCGGGCAAACCCTGCTAAAGGATCTGACCACATCGTTCAAGTGCCTGACATGTTTGTTTAAACTGCTGCCACACAAACTGTTTAAAGTGGTGGGGCAACTTCAGAGATAATTTCACCAGACAGTCATGAGACAGGGTTTTGTGTGTGTGTGGAAATTCACACCTGTGCATTCAGGCATGAACTCCCTGAATGCAGACATTGGAGGTGTTGAAGTATCTGAAATCTTGTTCACAAGAAATAGCAGAAGGCAAGAGATAGTGCTCTAGTCTGTCGTGGTGAAGCTGAAACGAGCTTCCTCTGTCTCAGCCTTAGAGATGAGGTGAGGAGCTCCATCATCCAGGGGAAGCTCAGAGTAAAGCTGCTATCAGTTGTGAGAGGTCACTCAGAGAGAGAGACTATAAAGTAAAGTGTGCAGAGCCACAGACCTGAGGTAGAGACGAAGCTGTCAGCCAATCACCTGCGTCCACTGGATTAGAGATCCCTGACTTCACTGAAGATAAAAGCAGATTAGAATCAGAATAACCATCAATTTTAAACAAAATCGTTTCATTCATAGTTACCTTCACCAAGAGGTTATATTTTTGGTAGCGTCTGTGTGTGAAAAAGATTACTCAAAAAGTTATGAACGGACTTTCATGAAATTTTCAGGAAACGTCAAACATAGTACAAATTTTGTTGGAGATCCAGTCAAATGTCAAGGTGATCCTGTGCTCTAACTATGCAACAGTGAAATGTAGGAATGCCAAACTGCACAGCTGGACACCTCATAGGTCAAAGATGATGACTGCTGATTCCAAGGTCACAGGGTCACAGGTCTTTTGTTAAAACCTTGTCTATGCTACAGTAGGTGACCCCTTTGTTACCTCCACCAGGGAGGTTACGTTTTCTGTCATGTTTGTTTTTCTGTATGTTAGCAAGATTACATAAAATCTAATAATGTAGAGATTTGGATGAAATTTTCAGGAAATGTTAGGGTCGTCACAAAAAAAACAAGTCAAGTCAGATTTATTTATATAGCACTTTTCAGCAACAAGGTGATACAAAGTGCGTGATTACATTTTGAGGTTTATCCAGATCATGATTAGGATCCCACTATTTATTATTAATGCTATGGTCTTGGCGGAGGATTGCGCTGTCTCAGTTTTCTTTTTCTGGTGGCTACAGGATTCTTAAAGTCAAAGCAGAAACTAAATCTACAATTCCAGTAGAACTGAGGCTAATGAGATCCAGAAACAAATCAGGTTTAACACTGAAATTATTCTTTTATCTCACACAAACGGGTAAATGGAACAAACAGACAAATGCGTTGGTACCATTACACCTCAATGAAACAATGCTTCAATACTCCTGGAAAGTGATTCAGTTAAAAACAACTCTCCAATATACACTGCTCAAAAAAATAAAGGGAACACTCAAATAACACATCATAGATCTGAATGAATTAAATATTCTGATTGAGTACTTTGTTCTGCACAAAGTTGAATGTGCTGACAACAAAATCACACAAAAATCATCAATGGAAATCAAATTTATTAACCAATGGAGACCTGGATTTGGAGTCACGCAGTGGAAAAACACACTACAGGCTGATCCAACTTTGTGGCTCAGTATTGTGTGTGGCCTCCACGTGCCTGTATGACTTCCCTACAACGCCTGGGCATGCTCCTGATGAGGTGGCGGATGGTCTCCTGAGGGATCTCCTCCCAGACCTGGACTAAAGCATCAGCCAACTTCTGGACAGTCTATGGTGCAACATGACATTGGTGGATGGAGCGAGACATGATGTCCCAGATGTGCTCAATCGGATTCAGGTCTGGGGAACGAGCGGGCCAGTCCATAGCTTCAATGCCTTCATCTTGCAGGAACTGCTGACACTCTCCAGCCACATGAGGTCTAGCATTGTATTGCATAAGGAGGAACCCAGGGCCACCTGCATCAGCATATGGTCTCACAAGGGGTCTGAGGATCTCACCTCGGTACCTAATGGCAGTCATGCTACCTCTGGCGAGCACGTGGAGGGCTCACACCATTACTGACCCACTGCCAAACCAGTCATGCTGAAGGATGTTGCAGGCAGCAGATCACTCTCCACAGCGTCTTCAAACTCTGTCACATGTGCTCTGTGTGAACCTGCTTTCATCTGTGAAGAGCACAGGGCACCAGTGGTAAATTTGCCAATCCTGGTGTTGTCTGGCAAATGCCAAGCATCCTGCACAGTGTTGGGCTGTGAGCACAACCCTGATCTGTGGACATCAGGCCCTCATACCATCCTCATGGAGTTGGTTTCTAACCGTTTGTGCAGACACATGCACTTCGTGGCCTGCTGGAGGTCAATTTGCAGGGCTCTGGCAGTGCTCCTCCTGTTCCTCCTTGCAAAAAGGCAGAGGTAGCGGTCCTGCTTCTGGGTTGTTGTCCTACGGCCTCCTCCACGTCTCCTGGTGTACTGGCCTCTCTCCTGGTAGCGCCTCCACCCTCTGGACACTACGCTGAGAGACACAGCAAACCTTGCCATAGCTTGCATTGATGTGCCATCCTGGATGAACTGCACTACCTGAGCCACTTGTGTTGTTGGTAGAGTCCTTCTCATGCTACCACGAGTGTGAAAGCACCACCAACATTCAAAAGTGACCAAAACATCAGCCAGAAAGCATAGGTACTGAGAAGTGGTCTGTGGTCCCCACCTGCAGAACCACTCCTTTATTGAGTGTGTCCTGCTAAATGCCAATAATTTCCACAGGTTGTCTATTCCATTTGCACAACAGCATGTGAAATTGATTGCCAATCAGTATTGCTTCCGAAGTTGACAGTTTGCTTTCACAGAAGTTTGACTTACTTGGAGTTATAGTGTTGTTTAAGTGTCCCCTTTATTTTTTTGAGCAGTGTATGTCTGCATGCCTCACAAAGGTGTAGGTACTTAGGACTTTGAGTTGGCTATCCAGGAAAACGGAGTGTGGTGAAGAGATGAAGAAGAGAGTCCATCAGGATGGAGTGGATGGAGAAAAGTTTCAGGAGTGATTTGTGACAAAAGGATGGCAGCAATGCTCAAAAGAAAGGTTTACAAGACAGTGGTGAGAGCAGATGTGTTGTATGGTTTGGAGACAGTGGGACTGACAGAAAGACAGGAGACAGACCTGGAAGAGGCAGAGCTGATGATATTGAGGTTCTCCTTGGGAGGGACAGTGATGAATAGGATTAGGAATGAGGTCATCAGAGGTACAGCCAGGGGTGGAAATTAGCACCCGCCACCGGCCAAATGCGGGTAAATATTTGAATTTAATCAACACACACGCCACTGTGGCGGGTTGGCAATTTGAACAGAAAACGTGTTATTTGTCCTCTTGACATATAGGGGGCAGCAATGTGCTCGAGTTGCTGCTAAATGCAAGAAGGAGAAAAGTTTAGCAGACACTCTTTACCAGTTGGTGGCGGTATTGATTCCTTCAGTTGTTTACCAACCACCAATAAAAATCAAGAAGTAGAAGAAGAAACTGTTTGAGGAGTAGCATTAGCAATGTGGCGGAACATTTCGTGAGTTAAGCGGGTGGCAGACAACAAAAATGTTTTTCAAGAGTAGTCGAGGGAAGAACCAAAAGTTAAACAACGTTTTTTTTAACTAAATCAATGACGTCATGACGTCGGTCAGTGTGCGTCCACGCCTACGGCTGGTGTTCTGACGATCTGTGCTTCCTCCTCAGATTTTCCTACCGTAGCACGGCTAAACAGCTATGTCTAACGGTCGGTGCTACCCGTCAAAAACTGCTACCGTCATGTTTACAAACCGACAACTATAGCGGTTCGTGTTAATGTTAAATATCATCGGATACTGAAGTGGAAGCTTAGGAGTTATGCTTAGCATAGCATTGGAACAATTTATATCCCCGACGAAAACCTTTCTAAAACCACAAAAATCACTTCCTTCATCAGAAAATCCTATCTGTTAAATATAAGCGGGTAGCACAAATAGATCTATGCATTAAAAGCAGCAAGTGTCTGAAAAACATTACAACTTACATACAAAAACTTTCAAAAGCACAAAAAAATACTTCAAAAACACTCCACATAAATAAATATCACTTGTCTGAATTTTTTATGTACAGATATGCATCTTTTAATGGTTTAAAATAAAAAAATAAAATAAGATAAATCTAGTTATTTCCATGCAGTGTCCAGAAAGAGGTGTTGTTCAGCTTGTAGGGAACCACAACTGCTTCCACCCACCTCCATCATCATCATCATATGAAATAAGTTTTTGTCACAACAAAAAATAGTGGCTGGTAAAAAATTTGAATGGCTGGTAAAGAAATTTTTAATTTCCACCCCAGGGTACAGCACAGGTTGAACGACTGGGAGATAAAGTTAGAGAAGCCAGACTGAGATGGTTTGGACATGTGTAGAGGAGGGACAGTGGGTATATTGGTAGAAGGATGTTAGAGATGCAGCTGCAAGGAAAAGACAAAGAGGAGATATATGGATGTAGTTAGAGAGGACATGGAGGTAGCGGAGTGAGGACAGAGGACGCAAACAATAGAGTTAGATGGTGGAGGATGATTTGATGTGGCAACCCCTTGAAGAGGGAACAGCCGAAAGAACAAGAATGTGATAAAGTAAACAAAAAGAAACAATTAGTTTACTTTACAAAAATTTGCTAAAAAGGTAAGGACAGATTTTTTGGTCCCCTTAAAGAGACTATTAATCTTTGTATTATAGTCATGTTTCAATCCAAATGTTTGACCTTAATTAGTATCACAGGAGCCTTCAAGCTTTTTATCAACCACCCTAAATATGTGCAGGGCACAATAAAGTATCAAGACTACCAGGTTTCCTGGAGTGAAACATGCTGCTCAGTGTCAGAAAGCTCAGCTTAGTTGCAGAACATGGATCTTTAGCAGGATAATGACCCAAAACACACAGCTAAAACTAATAAGAATACCTGAGAAGAGATAAAAAAAGAAAGAGAAAAACACAGACAATTCTTAAATGGCCCTCCATGAGCCAAGATCTTAATCCTACTAAACATCTTTCAAAATCTAAAAACATCTATAAAAAGATCTGGAAACTGCAGTGTGGAAACACAATCCTTCAAACCTGAGCCAGCTGGAGCTGTTTGTTCAGGAAAAGTGGACCAAACTACCTGATTTGTATTAAATTTGGAATAAACAATAACGGGTTTAAAGTTATCTCAGAGACAGTTGTGTATAAATACATCTGTAAAATTGTTCTGTTTAATCTGCAGAGCTCTCTGGACTGTTTTTGCTCATGTGGTACCTGTGTGTTCACAGCAGAGTTGTTTGGTTTGTGCCGTTTGTCTGTTAGATGATTTGGAGGCAATCGGAGTTAAAATGTTGGAGGACAACATGACAGGAAGCCAGTCTCTTCCATCCAGACAGTTACTGTCAGCAGGATGTCTGCTGTAATATGCAAACTTCTTAGCCACCAAGTCATCATTCACACAGATCTGGAAAAGAAACAAAAACATAAAGTTTACATTAATTTTCTTTCACATGAGTAATGTATTTTATACTTCTAAGCACCAGTCTTGTTAAATCCATTGTATGAAGCTTAAAAGTGAAAATAAGTATGACTGAAATTTGACCTTGATGTTGTTGATAGTCAAATACAGTTCAATAGATGTTGAGTCTGACTCCACTTCCAGCAGCACAGCTTCTGTTTGTGTGGATGCTGTGAAAGAGTCATCACTTGTGTAAAAACGTTCTTCCATCAGTCCAAGTTAAAGACAAATCAGAAAATATTACACCATCAATCAGTTTCTAACCTTGAAGCAACTTGTGAAGGTACAGTGTAGTAGAGCTATCCCAAACACTAGATGGTCTGCAGAGGAGAAAAAACGTCAAATTAGATCCCTACTGATCATTTCTTTTATTTTCTATACACAGAATAAAATATCAAGTAACTAGAGACCTGTACTATGAAGCAGAATTCATGGTTTAGCCGAATAACTTCAGGTTCAGATTGGGATATTCAGTGTCACAAAGCTGGTTAACTACTTTACCTGGGTCTGTTACCGTGGTAACTGATGCTAAAAAAAAAAAAAAAAAACCTGATCCAGAGCAGGTTAGGGTTCCAGATTAGAGATCAAACGTGTCAACGCACTGATACTCAATCAGTCAATGTTGTTTTTTTGAAAAAAGGGCACCAGTTGAAGTTTTTTTTTTATACCCCACTGTCCAAAGCAGACAATGTTTTCACCAATGTGTATATTTTGTCTGTTAGCAAAATATCTCATGACCAACAGACTTTACAGATTTTAATGAACCTCTCAGAGTAATCACTAAATGTACAGGTGCTGGTCATAAAATTAGAATATCATGAAAAAGTAGATTGATTTCAGTAATTCCATTTAAAAAGTGAAACTTGTATATTATATTCATACATTACATACAAACTCATATATTTCAAATGTTTATTTCGTTTAATTTT